>NC_041381.1:707390797-707543873 GCF_002162155.2 Triticum dicoccoides
GGTCGGGGCGGCGGCGCCAGGGGACGGAGGGGGCGTGGGGGTGCGGGGGCGCGACGGCGGCGTACGGTTGGGGCGGAGGGGGCGTATTGAGTGGGGAGGAAGGGAGGGAGAGGGAATAAGTTTTTTTGCCAAAAGTAAAAAAAAATTTACTGGCGCACTCTGTCTCCAGTGCGCCATTAGTAGTTCTAACTACTAATGGCGCACTTTGCCCGGATGCGCCATTAGAATGTTTGAAAAAATGAAAAAAAATTGTTTTACTAGTGGCGCACCTTCTGCCTGGTGCGCCATTAGTGTATTCCACACTAATGGCGTATCTCCACCAGGTGCGCCATTAGTATATAGTAGTGGCGCACCACTTCTCTGGTGCGTCATTAGTGTCAATCCTATCTTGAGCCCTTTTCCTAGTAGTGCCACTGGTATTTGAAGCCTTTTGGCCAAATATTAGGCAACTACACCCATGATTAGGCAACTAAACCAGGTGCACTATCTCTGTCTTTCTTGCGGAGGTGCCATACTTTCTTTTTAGATCTTCCTGGGTGCCATACTAGCTACATCAAGAGGGATGAAAAGCAACCGAAAAAAGCACAACTCCTACAGCTCAGCAGGCTGCTACTTGTCATGGCAGGAAGTTGAGAGCACTACTTGTTTCAGCATCTCTCCTCATCATGCCAGAGCACTCTTAATTCCAACAATTTGTACTTCTTATCATATTTTATTTGCAATGTACAATAAGTCATGAATATCAATGTTGATTACATTGCATTTTTCCCGCAAAAAAGAAGAAGATTACATTGCATTTATTCCCCGCAAAATGAATTTATGTGGTGATGGTAATGAGGTGTTCGCAATGGACGGAGGAGATGCTTCTTATGTCAATATGATGTGCGATGTTGCATTTCATTGTCGTGGCCAGTGGTACTTGAAGCCTTTTGGCTGAACCAAAGATTAGGAAACTAGATCCATGGTTAGGCAACTAAACCATGTACACTATCTCTGTCTTTCTTTCCATGTCTACGAAAAAAATCCTATGAGACCGGGTCTCATAGGCCAACATGCGAGACCCTCCCAGGGGGGATTTCGCACTTACAGTACGCTGACGACGCCATGCTAATGTTTCAGCCGGACGCTCACAGTATTGCAACGGCGAAAGCTTTGCTGCTGAGCTTTGAGCTCATGTCCGGGCTCAAAATCAACTTTCACAAATGCGAAATGCTGTCTATGGGGATAGATAGCGAGAAGGGGCAGCATATCGCTGACCTTCTCAACTGTAAAGTGGAAAAGTTCCCCTTTACGTATTTAGGCTTACCTCTAGCGCCACGCAGAGTGATGATAGATGAGTGGGCTCCGTTAACTGGGAAAGCGGGGAAGAAAGTGAGCCCTTGGCGTGGTAAGTTCATGTCCTCCGCGGCAAGGCTTGTCCTCACCAACTCCAGCCTCTCCTCGCTGCCTATGTTTGCTATGGGCTTGTTCCTGTTGGCTGAAGGGGTTCATGTCAAGTTGGACACGCCGTGTGCTCATTTCTTTTGGGAAGGAACAGGTCTAAAGCGCAAATACCACATGGTCAAATGGGCGGCGGTCTGCAGGCCCAAATCCTTGGGAGGATTGGGCATCATTAATACCAGGCTACAGAATATAGCGCTAATGTGTAAATGGATCTAGAAGTTATCGCAAGGGATGACAGGCCTATGTGCTGACATCCTTCGCGCCAAGTACTTCCCAAACGGAAATTTCTTTGAAGGGGAAGCAAGGGGCTCCCCTTTTTGGCAAGATCTGCAGGCCATCCAACCCGCTTTTGACCAAGGGGCCAAGTTTAACATTGGTAATGGTCGCTCCACCCGATTCTGGTTGGATTTCTGGGTGGGCGCACGACCACTCTGGGAAGAGTTCCCAGAGCTGTACGCCTTAGCTGTGCGGCCTAAACAAAGGGTGGCCGAGGCTCTGGCTGCCCCACAGGCCGTTGCTTTCTGCCGAAATGTCAATGTGCAGGAAATAGCAAGGTGGGGGGCTTTGTTAGACTTGATAACCACCGCGACGCTTACTGACGAGCCAGACAAGGTGTCGTGGCACCTCAATGCCTCTGGGAGGTTTACCGTTAAGTCCTTATACCATAAACTGTGCCAAGGGACGGTACATCGAGAGGTGAAAGGACTGTGGCAAGCACGCGTTCCGCTCAAGATCAAAGTCTTTCTTTGGCAGCTGTTTCAGGATCGTTTACCCACATCCAATAACATAGCAAAACGGAATGGCCTGGCTACGGGCATGTGCGCACTGTGTGGGAACCCCGAGAACGCGAACCACGCCTTCTTCCTCTGCCCGCTTGCGAGGTTTGCGTGGAGTCCAGTGAGGGATGCTGCCGGGGTTGCTTGGGACCCGAGATCCTCATCCGAACTCGTGGACCTCCTACATTCGGTGCAGGGACAGCCCAAGCGGGTGATCTGGACTAGTATAGGAGCGATGCTTTGGTCCTTATGGCTTACTCGCAACAAGTTTACCATTGAAGGCTGGTTCCCGTCGCACCCGGCTAACATAATATGCAAATGCTCTATCCTATTGCAGCAATGGAGTCCGTTGGCGAAGCAGAAGGACACTGGTCTCATGAAGCTTGCACAAGTCCGAGTGCACCAAGTGTTTATGGCGGCTAGGGAGCCGGCGATGCCTACCTGAGGGTGGGGCATCTCTTTTGTTTTTGCGAGCCTGCACGCTCCTATTCATGGGCTATGGCCTTGTAATCAGCTCGCAGCCCGGCGTATGGACCCTTTCATAGACTTCCGTTTCGCATTGCCGTGGCTTTTGGTTTTATGTGTAACGTCCGATAATTTGACACTCAGCCTGTTCGTTGTGAGCTTTATTAATTTAAAGCCGGACGCTTCCAGCGTCTTCGTTCTAAAAAAAACATGCGAGACCCATCCCGATGATTGACAAGTGGCATTAACAATCTCAAAACATATAATCCCACTTGCCCATCCATTTGCAATCCCGACTCCTATTCCCGATTCCAATTCACGTATTCTAAGGTTCTATATATCAGATACGTAGAGCATCTCCAACAGGCGCCCAAAAAGAGCTCCGCGCGCTAAAAGTTTGTTTTTTTGGGCGCCGACAGCTCCAGCAGAAGTTGTAGCGCTAAAAATTTTTGCGCGCGCGCTGAAAAATGCTATCACGCGCGCCATATTTGGGGCGCCGGATTGCGCGCGCTTCACAATTTGCACTGTCGGCTTTTTGGGCGCGCGTTTTTTTGGCACCTGCTAAAGCAAAGTTGGTCCTGGCGCTTTAAAAGTGCTACAATGGCGCGCTATAATGTTTATTGGACGCGGAATTTTTGTGCGGCTGTTGCAGATGCTCTAACTATCGGGGGCTTGGGCTCGCTTCTTCTCCTGCGGAGCTCTTCCATGGCGGCGCCTAATGACCTCGGCGGCGGCCGCACAGTGCCTCCCTACCAAGACTTTTCGTCCAGGGCCACGTCGAACGACCTTGTCGCCGGCGGCCGCGTGGCTCCATGCTACCACGACTCCCCATCCATGGCTGCCATGGCGGCGCCAAACGATCTCGTCAGTCGTCACCGGTGCCCGTCTGGCACGATGCTACAATGGTTTCTTGTCTCTGGCCGCGCATGCAGAAACCCGGCAGCCGCGCAATGGCATCCGTGCGACAAAATGCATCCAGCTGCTACGTGACGCCGCACTTGTCCACGACGGCGAACTCCCGACCGTTGGTTCCAGTGTCAGCTAATGCGACACGTCCTTCTAGGTCTCTTCCACTCCCGGTGAGTGATCAATGTGGCGAAACTATGCCGGTTGAGTGATTACAATAGTCCACTGCTTCTTTCTGATAGCTTATATTGAAACTTGAAAGTAATTAATCTACTACTCCCTCTGTCTCAAAATATAAGAGTATTTTTTACATTAGTTTAGTGTCAAAAACGCTTTTATATTACGGGACGAAGGGAGTAACTATGAAGGATATACAACTCCTAAGCCAACAAGAGCAGATAGTGCCTGCGCACCAAGACATCATCGAGGGCGGCCAGACGAACTCTTCCTCGACGGTGACCAACCACCAGAAAGTGCCGTACTGCTCTGTGTTCATGCACTCGTTCACGCCGGCGCCGCCGGTGAACTCCATGACACCTGACAGGCTGACACGATCTATCCATCTAGGCCTCCTCCGACCAGAGTGCGTGTGATATGCATGGCGACGGCGTGCATAAGTATCAGAATATACATGTGCGTAGTTCTATGCTAGCTTGTTTCGTTACGTTCATGCTAGCCACTGCTATATATAAATATACCATTCGTTGTAGAACTGATATATAGAATTAGTTGTAGAACTGAATTTGGTGCATAAGTATCAGAATATACATGGCATTTGGTGATTACTCTGCCGTCTATTCTCCAGCACCTATTCCAGGGGAATTTACAAGTCTATTAGTTACTTCGAGCTCATGAAGATAACCCAACAATGTCTACTGTTCGGCGATTGGCACAAGTACAAGCAGGTTCCAGTGGTGACATGTGTTGTACTCATCACATAAATCAGAAGAAATGGAGGCAACTGCAGTAGCGATGAGCTCATGTGTCCTTTTCCTCTTTATTGTGTGGAATTTTCTTTGGAGACGTGTAAACAAATATAATAATTTTACTGGATGTTCCATGGACCATCAGGCCAACAAAACACATCGATATGAACGTACGTATGTGTGTCTTCTCATGCTTCTGAAATCATTCTATGCAATTTACTTGCAGCAATGGGCTCATGTGTGTGTTTCTTTTATATTGTGTGGATTTTTCCTTATAGACATGTACATAGAAATACTAAGTTTTTGGTGGATGTTAGATGGACCATCATGCCATCAAAACCAATCGACACAAAATATATGTATCTTCTCATGCATGCTTCTCAAACCATTACCATTGTACACATTTTGCACTGCTCAGGGGTTAATTGCAGTAAACATATGCTTCATACAACAGCCGGCTTGTCATTGAGATGCACACTTAGATCAAAGCATAGGTTCATAGTACTTACAAAAGAACAAACAAATGTGCACGGTGCAGTATATGTTCATCCAGATTCTACTTGAACTGATAATGATTGTACATGTAACATGCCTTCAGGGATCCATGGGCACCATGAACTTCGGATGTGCAAGCTATATGCCTGCAATCAAGCTAAGAAGGGATGTGCAGCCCGCAGTAGTTGCAGCACTGCAGGGATGACACGAACATGCTGATGACGTCCAGGTAGGGCGTGAGCCACAGGGAGCAGCTTGAAGCATCTCGGCACCGCGGTCGATGAGGAGTTGGTCCGGCCACCATCTTTGCGCGTGGCCTTCATGAACACGACAGGCCAGCAACGTGCCATGTGGCCACCATGGACAAGCGGTCCGTCCAAGTCCTCTGGGGCGGCCGGTCATGGATGAGAAATCGCCACAGGCGCGACCGGCGGAGATGAGCTCCTCTGACTCGACGGTGGGGATGAGATCCTTCGGTGTGGCCGGTGTGACAATGGACGATTAGTCGAGTACTCGTTGGTGAGTCCTGGCGCGGGGCCGCCGCCGGAGTTCTTAGAGTGGCCGCCATGGATGTATGCGATAGAAAATCAGTTTTGCTAAGTCTAAGTCGATTGAGACATCTTAGTTGATGCTATATTTCTTTGATCTTGCATGAAGATTGATACACAATTTTTTTTTTCAGTTTTTCCTTTCTTCTTCTTATACTATATCACTTGACTGAGACCTAGCCACAGTGCCACACCCATAGAAAAAAGGTAAACGTTTGTGACCGGCGGACCGGCCGAAACTTCAGCCGGTCGCGCGCGGCGGGTACAGGGTGTGGGCCTCGTGCGACAGCTGGCCCACCTGCTCGCCCGACCCCTCCCGATCCCCTTCTCTCGCTCATCGCTCATCTTCTTCCTCTTGATCCCCCTTCCTCTCTCAGCCGCTCCTCGTCTTCCGCCTCGTTCAGATCCCGCTGCCGGCTAGCCCCAATCCCATGCGAGTCTCAGTCTCCAACATGTGCGTCCATAAACACTTCTTCCACTGCTCCGGCTTGCAGATTCCTTCCGCCCCGGCGAGCCAGACTTGGGAAGCTTCCATGGACATGCCATTCGCGAGCTGCAGCACACAGTTTTCGTATGCTGGAACCGTCCACTGGAGATGCTACAACCACGGCAGCGCGATCTCCTCCCCCACCGCTGCACCATGTCCTCCCAAAACAAACCTGGAAGCATTTTTTTTCTTGCTCCTCCATTGACGCTGCAATCGACTACCAAAAAAGCTACAACCCTTTGATCGAAAGCTTCAACCTGCGGCATATAAAGTTTCAACCAGACACCATGCACCGAAAAAAGCTACATTCATTCATATGAAAGCTGCAACCATAGTTTGAAAAAGCTTCAACCTGCTTCTGTAGACAGCTTCGACCGGCTGAAAGCTTCGACCCCCGCAGAAAAGCTGCAACCCCCCGTTGAAGGTGCTCGAACCGTTGTGCAGAAAAGTTGCAACCCCCCAAGTCAACGGCGGCGATGGGAAGCAAATTAATCAGGCAACTGACGACAAGAACTTTGCTGGAAACGGCCGAGGTTTTTGCTACAACCGTCGCCAAATTTTGCTACTACCAATGACGGAATTTGCTACATCTATCACTGTGGAGCTGCGACGTACTACGGCGGTGGCTTTTTTTGTTGCAACCGTCCTCGGATTTTGCTACTAACGGCGTGGGATTTTGCTACATCCATCCATGGCGGAGTCGCGAGCAGCAACGGCGGCGACGCCGAAGAATTGCTACAACCATTTATTCTTTTTTGCTACGACCGGCACCGGAGTTGCCATGGCCGATAAGCGCGGCCGTCAAAGGATGCGACACCGAGCACGAGGCCTAGAACGAGCGCGGGTGGCCAAGGATACAGCGGCGAGCGCAGGTTGCCGGCGAGCACGAGGACGAGGACGAACACGGGTGGCGCGACTAGGGACCGGCGACGAGGATGGGGACCGGCGACGAGCGCGCGTGGCGCCATGGCCGGGGTGACGAGCGCGCGTGGCGCCATGGCTGGGGCGACGAGCTCCACAGGCGGCCAGGGCGACGAGTACGGGAGGTGCCAAGGCGGCAAGCGCGGGCGTCGTGGTCGCGCATCCATGGCGCCCTTGACTGGCTCGCTCCTTTCTTTGTGTGCTGGAGACGGGGATAAGGTAAGGAAAAAAAATAGAATATGAGCTGTAGTCTGACGGTCTAGTGCAGCCAGATCGGGCGGCTGGGGGCAGACCGGCCGAAACTTTCGGCCGGCGCACCGACGCCCAGTGCTGCCCTAGAAAACCCCTACGGTAACCTACCTGTTCGAGCCCACCAAAGAAGGTTGGGATTGCACCTGGGAATAGCTAATTGGGATTCAAAGCTAATGGAAGTGGGATTATGTGCTTTGAGATTAGAAAGACCATGTGTCATCCATCTAACAGGGTCTCATATGTTGGCCTATGAGACCCGGTCTCAAAATGCACAACTACTGCAGCTCAGCAGGCTGCTACTTGCCATGGCAGGAAGTTGACAGCAGTACTTGTGTCGGCCAGCCCCATCCTCACCATGAAGAGCACGAGCACGAGCTACATCGCACGACGACCATGGGGTGCTGGCTCTGTTGGAAAAGGCAGTACCTAGAAGGCGCTTAAGCACGTCTAGGCGTTAGGCAATGGCCAAACGCCTCGCCTAGGGCATAAATGAAGGTCTAAGCAGGGCAAGCAAGGAATTGCCTACCCGATCAAGAAATCATGCCAAATACTACACTAATATGCCGAACGGGTTATATTCCAATGGTAGTAGACGGTAATTAACTTATTATATGCCCTAAACTAATATCAACACCCATATAATAATCACAAATATACCACGAAAAAAACTATATTACCGCCTAGGCCGCGCCTAGGGCGCTTAGACACCGCCTAGGCACTAGGCGAAGGCCAACCGCATCGCTTATGCCTACCGCTTTTTCCAACCTTGTGCTGGTATGCTCGCGCGGCCTTGACCAAGACGGTGACGAGCATGCTTGTTGAGTATAGTGTATTTAGAAAACATAGGATAGTGTAGGATTTATTTCACCTTGTCTTGTCCTTTAAAATGATCATGTACACTTATATATATGCACACAATGCTCAAATAATAGCAATAATCATATTCCGCCAATCCCTCTATTCCCTTCTAACATGGTATAAGTCTAATCGATCCAAACCTAGCCGCCGCCCATCGCTTCCGCCCCACGCGTCGCCCCCGGGGTGGTCGGCCTCCATGACCGCCGCCGGGGGCCGCGCCCGTACCTAGGGTTCATTCGCCGGTCGTGTTGACCGGCTGTCCTAAAGAGTCCTTTCCCGATTTCTTGCTCTGGGTTTTTCTCTCTTTCGCCGGCCGCTTTGATTGGTGTTTTCTTTTTGGTTTTCCGATCTAAGATCGGTTTGCATCGCCTGCCATCACCTCGATCCCCGTGCGCCTCTACTCCAACACCGGCGCGACCGGCCGGCTTCTTCACCGACCTGGCGGCCCCTCACAACCGTCATCTGCACGTGTTCTCGCCCGTCGCCCTGCGCTGGCCGTCACCGTCCTACTCCGGTCGGGACTCCTGCATCACCACCCGCCTCCGCCGTGCTTGTACGCTCGCCCGCCCCGTCGAACCCGTCGCTGCCTGCCAGCTGACTCGGGCCGGCTGCTCGGCTCGTCGACTGCGTCGGGCTTGCCGACTGCCTCATGCTCGGGCGCCGCTGTTCCGTTGGTCGCTCGGGCCTCGTTGCCCGGGCGCTGGCGCTGCGTTGGCAGCCCAGGTACCGATGCTGACACGCTAGTCCGCACGCCGACCGACATCGCCGGCTTCATCTCGGACACCGCCGTCACCCTGTCTCCATCGAGCGGCGTCCTCGACCTCGGGCGCGATCGGATTGATCACCCGTCCGCCACCGCGATCCGCCTCATCTACGCCGTCGGACCGAACTGGCCCGTTAGTTGCGCGCGCCTTCGTAGGTCCTGAGTACAACGCGTCCCTACACCGATTGAGCATCGGGCTGCCGCTGCGTCGCCCGTCAGGCCGCAGCGCCGCCGCCCCGTGGTTCTCCCCACATCTACACCGACCTGCTTACTGCCCCTGCATCGCCCCTTCCGTCCGTAGTGTCGCGGCCCACAGTCTACTGTCGCCCGAGGCCGTCCTCGTGGCTGCACCAACCCTCAAGTTACCGATGCGTCGCCCCATCGGGCCGTAGCGAGCGTGGCACGTGGTCTCCGCTGTCGCCTGAGGCTGTCCTCATGGCTGCACTAACTCGCGCGCCGCCACTACATCGCCCTTCAGGCCGTAGCGTCATGGCTTGCGGTCCCCACCAACAGCCTGAGGTGTTCCCGCCGTCGCCCCCGCCCCGCCAGCTACCGCTGTGTCGCCCCTTTGGGCCGTAGCACCGCAGCCCGCGGTCTACTCCGCCGCCCCCGCGGGTCAACTTTCCGTGGTATGCGCCACACCGCCTCCCTTGGCGCGGAAATGAAAATGAGATACAGAGCTGCCATAACAACAAGAGCTGCCATATATGCCCACGAGGCTCAAGCAATAACAACAATCATATACCGCCAATCCCTCTATTCCCTTCTAACAATGCTGACCATTACAAATGTGCCAATGCTGAGATACAGAGCACTGCCATGTGGACGCGGCCCAACTAGAGGTAGAACTAGCTGCTGCACAGCTTAAAGCACGTCAAGGTCGCTGTCTGGACGACCCGAGCAGCACGTATGTGAGCTCCAGCACGGGGCTCAGGGGATGCCATGCACCTTGCACCTGCTCTCTCTCTCTCTCTCTCTCTCTCTCTCTCTCTCTCTCTCTCTCTCTCTCTCTCTCTCTCTCTCTCTCGTTGTCCCTAACCTCGAGCTTCTATCAATGGAGGATGAACGTGAGAGAGACAGAGTATTTGTGCGGCGCACTAATTGCTGCATCTTCTTCTTCTATTTATTCTGCTTAAAACCAAATCAACGGCGTGGCACAACTCATGATCAAGAGCATGCCTCGCACGGCCGAATCCTACGCCTCGAGATCGCACATGATCATGTCCTCAGGCTGTGCTAAAAAAGCCGAAAACCTGAAATTCAGCTATCTACTGAATTGCTGCCATGGCAGCCTAAATCCGCGGACGTGGATTTTTAGAGCACTTGCACCTGGGCCCTACTATCCTAACTCTCCAAATGTCGCTTTAAGATCCGTGCGATACAACTAACTTTTTATATGAAATTTTCTCTTTTTTGTTTCTCTCATATAGAACATATCTTGAAGTTCAAACCTTTGCAGCGTGGCAAAGCTTTCTAACTAGAATCTAGGACAAGTCTTTCAGAATTTTTTGTCCGACATAATACTAAAAATATGATTTTTTAATCAAACAAAACATATTTTGTATATTTATGTTTGACAAAAAAATCTGAAAGATTTATCTTAGATTCTAGTTAGAAAGCTTTCCCACGCTGCATAAGTTTGAATTTCAAGATATGTTCTATGTGAGAGAAACAAAAAAGAGAAATGTAGTTGCATGAATCGCGATGCAGAAAATGAATGACTAGATAGAGAGGGCCTGAGTGCTGGTGCTCTATTATATATTTTCGCTAAATTCGCTGCCACGACAACAAAACCAAATTGACTCTATCACCCTAGATTATTTGCTAACATTCCCTCAAAAAAGATTATTTGGTAACAAACTCCCCCTAAGCTAGTCCTTCAATCATGCCACGTGAACCCCTAAATTCTTCAGAAAGTCTAGGTGAAGGTAACTGAACAAATGAATGTTATCCTGATGGCCCCATATATGTAAGAGGATGTGCGTAAAGTGGCGTTCAGTATTGGTGATCTAAAGGTGCTTGGGCCTGATGGACTCCATATAATTTTCTTTACTTTTTTTTGGCACATTCTGGGTGATGAGATAGCCAAACAGGTTTTATTTGCTATAAACTCAAGACTTGCAGATTCCGGCAGAGTGGAATGATGCATCCATTTTTCTTGTTCGATCCCAAAATTGACTCACTTGAATTAATTACACAATACAGACCCATTAGCTTGTGTAAGATGTTGTATAAGATAATTCCAAAGATGGTGGCTGCTATACTGAAAGGGATATTGCATGATATTATTTGCCCTACTCAGAGTGCTTTTGTTCCGGAAAGATTGATTACTGATAATATCCGTATTGTCTATAAGTGTGTTCATAAGATAAAAAAACTAGAAAGGAGAGTAAGCAGGTTTATGTGTGGTGAAACTAGACATGCACAAGGCTTATGAACGTGTTGAGTGGATATTCTTGAGAAATATGATGCAAAAACTAGGGCTTCATGATCAACGGAATGAAATGATTATGGCTTGTGTTTCCTCTGCTAGATACGAAGTGAGATTTAATTCTCAAGAAACTGACATGTTCACCCCTACTAAGGTTATTCGGCAAGGGGACTCCCTCTCCCCATGATTGTTCCTTCTTTGTGCAAAAAGTCTCTTCAGTATGTTGTAATATGAACAGGAAGTTGGTGGCATGGATGGGATAAGACTGTGCGGGGATGTAGCGTCAGTATGACAACTTTTATTTGCTACCTTCCTTAAAACATGAGGGTAGATATGTTGAATGCAACTTCCTTACGGTATGTACTAGATATCCATTGTCCAAGTTTAGGACAAATGGTAAATCTGGCTTAACCAAGTATATTTTCAGTCCAAATACCAATGTTTTTTTCTAAAGCAGAAATTGGTCAAACTCTTTCTAGGGTATGTGAACTTATTGACCTAATGAATGGCACATGGATTGAGGATTTTCTTAGGGATATATTTAATCCAGTCCAACGTCTGAAGGACTTATAAATTCCAATTCACTTCCAAGCATTCAATGATTTTATAGCACGGCAACCAAATAGAACATGTATCTTCTCTGTTCGAACTACTTATCCACATGCAATTGATACATACTTTTAGGGTACATGCAAGTATGATGGAAGGTCCGAGTGGATCTGCACCTTTGCAGTATGGAGTACTCTTTGGAAACTACCATTCCCGCGAAAAACTTAGATTTTTGCTGGAAAGTATTGCGTGGAATTGTTCCGCTCCGCGCTATCTTGACTACAAGACACATTAGTTCCAATGGAACATGTCCTATTTGCCACCAGGGGCGGAATGTGTTCGACACTTGTTGTTCCAATGTACACACACACACGGGGCCTGTGCATGTGGCTTGGTATGATTGATCTCATTGGTAAGTCCTTGCTGGCGGATAGATCAGGGTCGGTCATCTTCGAACATATACTTTCATTCTCGGATAATCATCTAGTGCTACATTCAACTGTGAACTATGAACACACTTTTGTTGTTGGAAGCTCGTACTTGTGGTGTATCCGGAGACAAGCTACACATAGAGAACCAATGTCACTAGCATGGATATGGACGATCTCAGTTCTCTCGATAGCAGGAAATTTTCAGAGTGCTTGTTTGGAGATAGGCACTTCGATCCGGAAAGTCATTTTGAAGCATTGTTTTCCTTCTTGTAGTCAAGCGGCTCATGTGCTAGAAAACTATAGTTATTGTAATAAGTCCTCTTTTAGTTGGTTGGATGATACTCCTGACTCTGCTTTTAGTAAGCTCGCAGACGATTTTGATTCAATAAAGTTAGCCATGATGGCCTTCCCTCAAAAAAATATCATAGCCGTTAAAGGATTATCATTCACCATGGCAATGCCCTAATTTCTTACTTATTTTATAGATCTGTTGTCATGTTGCTTGCTAGAGTTAGTTTAGAGATTAGGATTAGCATGTGAAAGGCATGATGCTACTGTTCAAACATGATCAACAAAAAACTGCTACCATGAAGTTGGTGTTCCTCTTCTTTGAAGTGATGTCGCGGCTGAAAATTGACTTCCATAAATTTGAGGTTGTTCCATAGGGATGGACGAGAATTAGTCGAGGCATGTTGCTAACCTTTTCAACTGTAACTTAGGCAAGCTCCCAATACATATCCGGCATTCTCATCAGCGAGCGACAGAAAGCTTACTATCAAGTAACAGGAATTTCTAGAAAGGTCATGGGCCATACGGCGCCGTGGCAGGGCAAGTTCACGTCCTTGACTGCTCACCTTATACTTAGCAGTAAATTTCTCTCTATGCTTCCTATGTTGACCATGGGGATGTTTATGTAGGAGAATGGGGTCCACAAGAACTTTGTAAAATCGTAGGACAAGTTGTTTTGGTAAGGAATGAGGCCCAAGCGTAAGTATCACATGGTAAGGTGCTTGGAGTGCTCGTTCAAAATTTATGAACATTGCTCCCGACGAAAAGTGGATCTCGAAGCTATCTCAAAGCTCTGGTCAGACCTGATCAAAGCCATACATTTTTTGAATTCCATCTTCTTTAAGTGTAATGCCAAGGGTTCATCCCTTTGGAATCACTTGCAAGTGATAAAGCTGAGGTTAGCGCTAGGAGCCGAATGCCAGGTGCACAATGGATGCTCCATTAAGTCTTGCTTAGATTATTGGCTCGACCTAAGCCCTTTTTACAAAGTTTCGAAAAATTATATGCCATTATAGTTGATCCGGATATCTCGATTGCTGATGCACTAGCCCAGCAGCCCGCAAGGGATATGTATCACTTATAACAATATGTATTGTTTTGTTATCTCCCACTAGCGATAAAACATAGTCGACCTATAGGAACGAAGCGATCGGGAGCATCGACTGCAGAATGGGTTTCACGAAGGTTCGAGGGCTGCTTTTTGGAACCTTCCATTCGTTTTTTTCCACAAGTTTTCTAGTTTTTGCTTTTGTATGTTTTGCTTCCTTTTGTTTTTTCATTGGTTTTACCGGGGTTCTCATTTTTCTTATTTTCTTTCTTTTCTTTTTAATCCATAGTCGTTTAAAAAAATTATGGACAATTTTCAAAATTTTGATTAGTTTTTTGAAATTTGTGAAAAAAATTAAATTCAAGAATCATGTATTTGTGATTTTTTTAATTTATTTTATGTTGTTTTGCCCAGTTTTCTGTTTTTATCTTTATATTTATTTATTTATTTTTATAAATTTGTATTTTTTAAATACTGTATATTAGAAAAAAAACCATTTTATATTGAAAATATGTTCACCATATATTAAAATTTGTTCAATGTGTATCTTTAATTTCTAGGAATTCTATAGGATAGGATTCCTATAGAAAATTTTCCTTTCTATCCCTTTGGTTTATTGGAATGGATTCCTATTCCTATGTAGGATAGGTTCCTATGCTTCACATTTCAAAGTTAAAAAGCAATAACTTAGACCTAATGTAAATTTTGATCATATGAATCAAATGACATCTTATTTCCTATAGGAATTGAGATACACGCTATCTCATTTCCCATGACTTTCTTATTCCTATAATATTTCCGTTCGATGAACCAAAGGAGGCCTTACTATGTTGTTTCTACTGTACTCTGTGTGGGCTTTATTAATTTAATGAAGACGATGGTTGCTTGCACCTCCATTCTAAAACATTGAACATGCAAATCAACACATCCTTGGAAATGGCAGTGCTTTCTCACCCTCCCATCTTGGGTAGATGCCATCGATGTAGCCATCTCTCTCATGGTGTATCTTTTGCATGTATAGTCTAAGTGCATGCATGCACAACACATATGATAATTTCTTTCTCCAATGAATCAAATTCTTCTTTTTACACAAACATGAATGATGATGCAAATAATGGTTAAAGTTTTTATACAATGCCTAAAAGCTCCAATGAAGACCACAATCTCGAGAACTAATAAAGTCAAGTTTTCCAATGTTGTCCTCACAATGCACATCCCATCGAGCAAAGAAAAATATTATTCAAAATAAAACACGCATATACGAAGTGTTCTAGAGTGAGTATGGAAGTTACCTTACCATTGTACAGAGCAAGATCAAAGTCTATAGCGTATAAAGGATGACATGGTAGCAAAGATATGCTCATATATATATATATATTTTATAAGCAGACATGCATGTTCAAATTACATAAGCTAGTGAATGTAGGAAGTGTTTGGACTAAAATAAATAGAGGCCACCAGGTAGATCAATCTCTCAAGAAAGGGCCATGTTTTAGTTTCATAGATTGTGACTAACGTAATTGTGTCAATTAGCCAATCATGATATAGATCCAAATTAATGAAGATTGATGGAGAATTCACATCATGTATTGTACCAGGGAGAATTAAAGAACTGGTTTGAACATGCTACTATTCATTTTTTTTTCTATTGCACGATTTGCATTTCAATTTGGATATGAATTGTACCACATTGTTGACACATATTGTATCTATGTTGCCATTTTTCTTAGACTTCTGTTATTTTTACCATAAGTCACATTTCGGAGTACGGGGAGTCCCTAAAGTATCACAGTAGATATATCATTGGGTGAAGTTTGCTAATTGTAAACTTAGAGGAGAAAATAATAGGGAATTGTTTTGAAAATAATTTACCACTTAAAATAGAAATGGCTCCAAAAAAATAAAATTCTAAATCTAAACATTGTACATCGAACTGAAAGTGTACGTCAAACTCAATTGCTACTTTGATTTTATATTAATTCATATTAAAATTCTTGTGGAAATAAATATCTGTTAGGATTTTATTGACCCTACTTTTTTACTTTCAATTTTCGTGAACTCAAAAATCAGGATGTTACATACATTGTAAGGGTTTCTATGTATTTACTCACAATGTAAACAATTGCACATTCTACAGACATCTCTAGAGATATTTTTGCATCATAATAGGATGTATAACGTCCTGGCAACATACTTATCGATGATGTCTAAAATGGTGCAAACATCTATAAATGACATAATTCATCCATAGAGAGACATGATTTTTTTCACAAAAATCCAATATCAATTTATTATCACACAAATATGTTGTTAAGACACACTAGAGTATAACAAACAAACTATGGTTAATATTTAGTAACTTAGTTGTGATATTGACTACGAGTAATCAAGTAATATCAATTTCAATATGTAAATGTAGAAAGTATAAAATTTTAGTATAAACGGAAAACAATTGGTGTCATTACTCATTAGTATACCGGGGTAAGACACCGTAATTCATCCAACGACAATTTTTATGTCATAAGTTGTATAGCTTCCTAGCAACATATTTATTGATCCAACCTAAAGTGGCAAACATTTATACACGTCATAATTCACCGACAGAGAAACTTGCAATTGGCCACAAAGTACAATTTCAATCTGTCATAACACAACTATGTTTTTAAGAGATATTTGAATCATATTTAGCAATTTAGTTGTGTTGTTAAATATGATTAAAATAGTATAAAAATTGTATATATATAAGTAATTTTTTTATAAAAAAACATTTTTTAGTAAACCGCGAAAACACTTGATGTCATTGGTATTTGAGGGTAGAACACCACATGAAATAAAATATAGAGCAAAGCTAGATGGAATACATTTTGCCATAAACGTATTAAGACCAATCAGGTCAAATTTTAAGGCAGGAGAAAAAACAAAGCCGCAAAATAATGTTACTAGGTTTGTGATAAATAATGGATATTAAATATTTTGAATTGTTGGAAATTGAACTCAATGTTTTTAAGTTCAACACTTGCTAGCCTCAGACATGTTACAATGTTTGATAAATAGAAAGTAGATAATTTCAAAAGACAATATAAATTTTTTGGGATAGATAATTTAACAAAACATATTATATCACTTAAATGAGATCATTATAGTAAAAGATATGGAACACATGTAAGTTAACTTAGATTCAGACAATAGTATATAGCAATGTATGTAGTGAAAACCTCTATGCCATGAAAATATTAAAACTTATGATTATATTATGCGATGCACAGTAGTCGTCTCATATCGAAGCAAGCCTATCTCAGAAAATTAAGCATGTGTTTTGCAAAAAGACTCATCCAGTTCTATGAACACCTCTCCTAGCCAGACCTTCTTCTTCCAAACACATCTCCCCAACTCAATGCAGTCTCTGCAGACCGTCCCTCATTGCGATCCTCGACACTTTTGCCTTTCTTGGTAGCTTTTGCGCTCGTTGCTATTTGGGATTGTGGGATACCAATTTGAGAATTATGAGTGCTTAGTCAAAAGTGAATGCATGGACTTGAGGTATACCATATGGAAGCTTTGTCCAACACTCACAAATGTTGCACCGTGGGCGTGGTTACCACTCCGCTATTTTCCCTGTCCATTCTATATAGTTAGTGGTCCTAGTTCATCTACCTCAGGCGCTAGGTGCACTGAGGATGCTAGCTTGAGGTTTTGTGGGGTTGAGTTCCCTTGGGGTAGTTTGGAGTCCTGTGTTTAGAAATTGGGGAATTTTCTGATGGGCAACATTCTAAAGAGTAAATGGTGTCCATAAGAAGTGGAGCTTTTCTCCAAGCCTCTCCATTTTAGTGTATCGTGTGCATCCGTATGCTAGCATCGGCGACACTTAGAGGGTGTGGAGCTTGATCTGCAATTGGGTTTACTCACAAATTTTCCTAGATGGTTATTAGCAACATAAAGTTTCATGGAGCTCGTCCGCATGAGATTACCGCCGTTTCTTGAGCAATCAGACGCATAAGTGTGCAAGTTTTTTTATTTTCACTAAATGGATGTTTTCACACGGTACATGATGCGTGGATCTTTTTCATCACTCTTTAGAATGTATTTATTGCATAAAATCCCCTATATCATATCCATCCAACCAGTTGCATGTCCATGTTGCATCATTTATGTTCTCTACACTTTTACTAATGTCATTGCATAACTATAAGGTATTATTAGTTTTCCTTTGTTTTGTGTTGTGTTTGTAGGTGTATCGGCACTCCCATGGACTTAGCACATTGAAAAGGACCAAGTTAAGGCCAAACCAGCAAAGTTACAAACACTAGATTCAGACCTTTTGGAGAATTTGACAAAATAGTTTCCCAAGAATCCCAAATTGAAAATCTAATCCCAGGAGATTATCAAACTCGTTCATACGAATCCAATGAGCCCAAGAACACACAAAGTAGAGTTTCTATGAGAAAATGATGAATAAATTACTAAACACGTCGCTTAGGCTCCATGAGAGTAGACGATGTGTAGTACGACCATGCATGGCTGTACCACCCTATTTTATCTACAAAGTCGGCCATAACTCCCCTGATTCTTCAACAATTCTTTCCAATTTTGTTCCAATGTTATCCTTGGACACCATGGGATATATTAGGAGAAGTTTGGAGTCCTCTAGGATCCTTGGATCAAAGAGAAAGAAGTTGCATCCACAAAGGAACCCGTGGAGGCCGCCTATACGTACACCTCCAACCCTAGTGACCGGCAGTTAATATCTAACCAATCCACCACGTATTGTCACATCTCCATTGCTTCAGCAAGGCTATCTCCACCATAGAAGGATGGTCAAGACAAGGAAGAAGGAAGAGGGAGGCTCCGCAAACGCCTCACACCGGCCTTAGAGTCCGTGCTATCTCTGATGGCCTGTAAGTGCACATGGTTTAATTGTAGCCTTTTCGAAGAAAGAGTATCGATCCCATAGGGAACATATGAATTAAGTTTTGCCTCTTGTAGTGAATTATAGATTTGTTCCTGCAAGTAATTTTAGACTCTAGACAGTGTGAGGACGGAAATAAATAGCAATTTTTATGTAGAGAGAATTGAAAGTAAATAACATAAAAGTAAATAGAAAACAACAAGCATGAATAGCATGTGAAAATGACAAAGGAGTAAGACGTTCCCAGGGAGCCTGTAATTCCCATTTGTTTGTTTCTAACGTAATCTATGCATCCACATAGTATGGTCTAGATACTTGAGCCACTCTTGACAATTATGTTGGGCAGAGCCGGGTACAGAACGCGTTCTACTCTAGGTAGAATTCATGCCATGCACGCCACTACCATAGTCTCCCCCTGTAGGTTATGACTAATGTAATTAAGGGTTACCCCTTGGACGTGGCCTCCCTAAGAGTTCTCCATAAATCCCCTACCAACTGCAAAAGCTAGAAGCAAAGGGTTTTACTGCCACCTAATATTACCTTCACGTCCTTACTTTTAGGGCCATTTGCATTTCTGCCCCTAACTCGAACCACCTACTCAGATTTGCCCCTAATTTCAAAGCATGCTCAAATTTGCCATTATGCCGTTTAGTCACTGCTCAGAAATGCCCTTTCGTCCAGTCAAAGGCCTTTGACCGTCAGAGGCCCATGTGTACTGTAGCAGACGACAAGTGCTACAGTATTGGACGAAAAGTGTTACAGTTCTATACGAAAGGGCATTTCTGAGTAGTGACTTAACGGCGGAGGGGCATATTTGAGCATGCTTCAAAATTAGGGGCAAATCTGAGTAGTGGGTTCGAGTTAGGGGCACAGATGTAAATGTCCCTTACTTTTACAATGATAGTTATATGCTTCATCGCTTTTTGGCGGTAACGCTGAGTGGAGCCCCTTCACAATATTCACAAAGCTTATTAAACTAAGCATACAAGAAAGGATCCCATATCCAATATAATGTTTCAGATCCTATACATACCAAGGTTCATCAATATCCCCGTGAACTAGTGGCTCTACTCACACATGGAGACTACAAACATCATGATGATGGTAATGGCAAACATGAATGGATCGCACACGTAACACACAAGACTATCGACTAGGCTTCCTGATGTTACCATGGGATGGATGTGGATGATGATGATGACACTAGTGATGATGATCATGCTAATGATGATAGTGGTGATGATGTTGACGTCCCCTTGTGCTGGGTGGTGAAGATGTCGATATCCTCCTTGCCAATCCCTCCTCTGGATTGCTTCGGAGGCTAGAGTTCTTGATACATCCTTTCAGTGATCCAGTAGAGGAACATAAAAGTATCCTGCACCTATTTCCCAGAGGTGACCCTGGGTTATCGAACCCATGAGAGGTAGATTCCATTAAAGTGATGGTCTCTAGCAAGCTTTCGTTAAAGGATCAATTCAACTTTTGACCAGATCAATCAAGCGAACGATGATTCAAACACTATAATAAAAAGAGGCACGGGTATGAGGTCTTAATGCTTACAACCATGTATTCAAGTTGGGACCTGATATGATCTTAATTTGTGCGCTGGAAGTCACCCGTCGAGATGTGCCTGTTACGAACCGAAGTGGCGGTGTGTACAAATAACATCTTGACCGACATGAGTCCTGCATCAAGAATCAGTTATCCTACCGCATGCCCTATTCGTCGTGCGGGGTTGCCTTGATAACTAATATTATAAATAATCAAACAAGAGCTTTTTCATTTAATGACTACACCTCATAAATCCCCAAGGATTGGATCCGTTTTACCGTACTAAACCTTTTTGTCACTGGTGTTCTGAATAACACTTCATGTTCTGCCCACACTTAGCCTCACGGTAGCTCGATGATGCTTATGGGGATGAACTTGTTATAGTTCCTTATGTTAAAAATGAAATTATTGTTGTTGCACCCACACTTGATAGTTCTATCAAGTTCTATTATCTTTTGGAATTATCCCAACAACACTATAACAAATAAGTTTGCACTTATTATGGATTATATTAGTGGGTTGAATTTTAACATTATACATGATGACTTTGCCGTGCCTAGTATTTATTATAATGATCATGATTGGGGTGATTATAATTCTATGAATAATTAAAGTGGGTTTGGAAGTCTACTTTAGACCACTACCTTGGGAACAATCAATCTTACGAAGTTTTAGATAAAAGTGGGATTGGAGAGGTCATGACTTTAGTTAATGTTAATCCCACTATCATGGAAGATTATAAAAATTTTATGCATGTGGATCATGAAGATAATATTTTATATGATAGCTATATTGTTGAATTTGATTACGATCCCACATGTAATTTTATGAGAGAGGAAAATATGGTTGTATAAACTTCCATGTTATTCAATTACCTCTGTTGATGTTGAAATTATTAATGCTTCATTCCTCCTATTTGCATATGCTAGGTGTTGTTTGTCTTGATAATTTGTTTTCCTATAAAATTCCTATGCTAGGAAGTATGTTAGACTTAAATGTGTTTGTCACATGTTCTATGATGCTCTCTTCGTGCTTCAATTCTTGTCTTTGACATGAGCATCATTAAAATCTCAAAGCCTATCTTAATGGCTATAAAGGAAGAGCTTGTTGGGAGGTAACCCAATAGTTATCTTTTTGCATTCATTTTATTTTACCGAGTGAACACAATTATTGCTACTGTTATGATTATGTTTTATTTTTAATTTACTGTTTGTGCCAAGTAAGGCCTTTGGGATGATAGGTTGATAGTTGACTTGATTCTGTGAAAAAATAGAAACTTTTGTGTCCAGTACTGGAATTTTGATAATTCAATTGAACGTGATAAAATTCTGGAATTTTTACACATGATTAATATACAAATTGCACATGTTTTCCTAAATTTTCAGAATTTGTTAATTTACATCATTATGGCTTTTTTTAGATCATTACAGACTGTTTTGTTTTAGACATATTCGGTTTTCTATTGCATAGCGCACTTGTTTTAATGATGCTATGAATTATATCAGGGGTTTAAGTCATGGAGAAGTTAGAATATAGTAGGTGTTATGCATGAATAAATACGAATGGGTTTATAACAGTACCTAAAGTTTATGATTTGTCTATTATACTAACGGATCTCACGAGGTTTCTGTTGAGTTTTGTGTGCTAAAGTTTTCAAGTTTTGGGCGAGATCACGATGGATGAAGGAATAAGGAGCAGAAAGACCCTAAAAATGGGGATGCCCAAGGCACCCCAAGGTAATATTCAAGGAATACCCAAGCATCTAAGCTTGGGGATGCCCCGGATGGCATCCCCTCCACAATCTATTGGTATGTTACTTGGAGCTACATTTTTATTCATCACATGATATGAGTTTTGCTTGGAGCGTCTTGTAACATAGTTTTGCTTCCTTTGTTTTTTTAGTCTTCCACAATCATCATATGCTGGACACACCCTATGAGAGGGATACACATTTATCGTGCTTTTTTTGGAATACTCTATGTGCTTCACTTATATCTTTTGAGCTAGGCAGTTGCTCTGGTGCTTCACTTATATTTTTTAGAGCACGGCGGTGGTTATATATTATAGAAATGATGGCATTCTCATGATTCACTTAAATCCTTTTGAAAGTCTATAAATAGGAGTTGGTAATGAATACGAGTTATAAGACTAATCCGATAAGTATAGGTATTCAAGGGGGATATAATAAAAACTTTCATGTAGATCACTAACTATGACACGTATGGTTTAATGATATTGATGTCGTAATATGAAAGGGTATTAGTCCATGTGTTGGGGAATGTTGCATGGGAAACAAAAATTTTCCTACGCTCACCAAGATCAAAACTTGAAAACGCCAAACGGACGTCACCTCCGCGTTCAACACACGTACGGCTTGATGATGCCTTGATGACCCACAAGTATAGGGGATTTATCGTAGTCCTTTCGATAAGTAAGAGTGTCGAACCCAACGAGGAGCAGAAGGAAATGATAAGCGGTTTTCAACAAGGTATTCTCTCCTGCGTATATCTTTTTAGATCCTCAGTCCGGCTTTTCTTTCCGAACACTGAACCAAGCATCAGGGGCTACTATCTATGCAGTACTATTTTACATATATCAAAATTCTTACCTCAAAGCCTGTTAGAAGGCTGCTGCAGGCTTCGGTCAGCTCGCTCTTGGCGAGCTGAACCTTCTGAATCACCGCACTCATGACGGTGCGGTGTTCCTCTTTGATGGAAGCGCCGTTGAGCGCCTCTAGCAAGCTATCCGGCGCCTCCGGTTGGACGGAGGCCGCCGGCGTCACAATCTTGCCCTTCTTACAAAGGGGCCGCCCGCAGGACTCCGGAGCCACTATAGGTTCCGTTGCGGAGTCCGGTGCAAAGTCCGGGAGGTTGCCCTGCGGCACCTCCGGGGCCTCCTCCTCCTGGCGGGTCCCTTCCCAGCATCCCACCTTGGCATCGTCCGCATCACGGGGGGTGGAGGCGGTTGGAAGGGAATCCATATCCGACGAACCCAAGGACCCGCTCGACGAAGCGGGAAGATCATCCTTGGGCGGACTGCAGGGTTGTATGCGGCATTAGAAAGACACCATGTGGCGAAAAGAAAAATCATGAAGTTATTCGGGAGTCTGGATACTTACGATCTCGCCAGAGGCTTGGCCCTTGAAGGCTAGTCCTTGTCGTCGTTGCCGGTGTTGGCAGAGCAGTCCGGGGGAAGAGTCCTTCCCTTCTTGGACCCTTCGGCCGCCCTCGTTGGGGAGGCCTTCCTTTTCTTCCCTCCCCCCGCTGAGGGAGAGGCCTCTTTCTTCTCCTCCTCACCTTCGTGGGAGGAGTCCGCCTCGGAGTCATCGGAAGATAAGTCCGATGACACCTGAAAATGGGAACTCTTTCGAGTGCCCGTGGCCTTCTTCTTGGCCTTCTTCTCTGGCACCACGTGGGGTGCCGGAACCAGCAACCCCGTTAAGCGGGCGTCCGCTGGGTCTTCTGGCAAAGGGGCTGGACAGTTAGTCTGCTCGGCCTTCTTCAGCCAGTCCTGTCAAAGGAGAGGGAGTCTAGATCCCGCATAGAGTCAAACTATGGAAAACAAGTGTCCCATAAAGGGTAAAATCGCTTACCTCGCTAGCCGGACGCTGCGAGCTGAATCTGCAATCTTCGGTAGCGGATGCGGGAGCCTCGGCGCCCTTAAATAGCACCCTCCAGGCCTCTTCATACGTAGTGTCCAAGAGCCTGCTCAAAGTTTGGTGCTGCGCCAAATCGAACTCCCACATATTGAAGTACCGTTGTTGGCACGGGAGAATCCGGCGGATGAGCATGACCTGGACTACGTTGACAAGCTTGAGCTTCTTGTGCACTAGCTTTTGGATGCAGGCTTGGAGTCCGGTCAGCTCCTCCGAATCACCCCATGTCCGGCCACTCTCTTTCCAGGAGATGAGTCGTATGGGGATGCCAGATCTGAATTCGGGGGCCGCTGCCCATTCAGGGTCACGCGACTCGGTGATGTAGAACCACCCCGATTGCCACCCTTTAATGGTTTCCACGAAGGTGCCCTCGAGCCAAGTAACGTTGGGCATCTTGACCACCATGGCGCCTCCGCACTTCGCTTGGCTGCCCTTCACAACCTTCGGCTTGACACTGAAGGTCTTGAGCCACAAGCCGAAGTGGGGCTGGATGCAGAGGAAGGCCTCACACTCGATGATAAACGCCGAGATGTTGAGGATGAAATTCGGGGCCAGATCATGGAAATCCAGGCCGTAGTAGAACATGAGCCCCTGGACAAAGGGATGGAGTGGGAAGCCCAGTCCGCGGAGGAAATGGGAAAGGAATACTACCCTCTCATGGGGCCTGGGGGTGGGGATGAGCTCCCCCTCGTCAGGGAGCCGGTGCGCGATGTCGCTGGACAGATATCCAGCGCTGCGCAGCTTCTCGATGTGCCCCTCCGTGACGGAGGAGGCCATCCACTTGCCTCCCGCTCTGGACATAGTTGGAGAAGGTTGAGGTGAGATGTGCGGACTTGGGCGCTGGAGCTCGAGTTCACGGAGATGGATAAGCAAAGGAGGAAGAAGGCGTAGGTAAAAGAGTGGATCTTTATCCCCTTATATGGGCGGACGAGATCATGCGTCCCCACCGGCCTGATAAAACTCGCTTGTCTCCCAAGCGCCGCAATCAATGGCACGGTTGGGTTACCCACGTCCGTATTGATGGGAATCTCGGAATAAGGGGAACACGATCTCTGCTTCGACAAGACGTGCCAAGGAAACCGCTTTGCTAAATGCGTTGAGGTGGTACAATGAAAACAATTCGAGTAAAGGCTTGGTGGTGGTGTGACGTCACGCCACAAAATACGCCAGCAGATTGAACTTGTGTAAATATTATTCTCTCTACGGTGGTATGTGGAATTTATTTTGCAGAGCCGGACACTATCCTGGTGTTCACAATCTTCTATAAATTATTCGGAGGAGGAACCCGCCTTGCAAACGCCAAAGACAATATACGCGCCGGACTCGTCGTCATTGAAGCCTAGTTCGGGGGCTACTGAGGGAGTCCTGGACTAGGGGGTGTCCGGATAGCCGAACTATCATCATCAGCCGGACTCCAAGACTATGAAGATACAAGATTGAAGACTTCGTCCCGTGTTCAGATGGGACTTTCCTTGGCGTGGAAGGCAAGCTTGGCGATACGGATATGTAGATCTCCTACCATTGTAACCGACTCTGTGTAACCCTAGCCCTCTCCGGTGTCTACATAAACCGGATGGTTTTAGTCCGTAGGACGAACAACAATCATACCATAGGCTAGCTTCTAGGGTTTAGCCTCCTTGATCTCGTGGTAGATCTACTCTTGTAATACCCACATCATAAATATCAATCAAGCAGGACGTAGGGTTTTACCTCCATCAAGAGGGCCCGAACCTGGGTAAAACATTGTGTCCCTTGTCTCCTGTTACCATCCGCCAAGACGCACAGTTCGGGACCCCCTACCCGAGATCCACCGGTTTTGACACCGACAAGGGGGCTACTGACGGTGTCCTGGACTGGGGGGTACTCAACGCATCGTCTCCCGATCAGTTGGATTGGGCCGAGGACCCCCATGGCCGTTATCGGTGTCAAAACCGGTGGATCTCGGGTAGGGGGTCCCGAACTGTGCGTCTAGGCGGATGGTAACATGAGACAAGGGACACGATGTTTTACCCAGGTTCGGGCCCTCTTGATGGAGGTAAAACCCTACGTCCTGCTTGATTGATATTGATTATGTGGGTATTACAAGAGTAGATCTACCACGAGATCAAGGAGGCTAAACCCTAGAAGCTAGCCTATGGTATGATTGTTGTTCGTCCTATGGACTAAAGCCATCCGGTTTATATTGACACCGGAGAGGGCTAGGGTTACACAGAGTCGGTTACAATGGTAGGAGATCTACATATCCGTATCGCCAAGCTTGCCTTCCACGCCAAGGAAAGTCCCATCTGAACACGGGACGAAGTCTTCAATCTTGTATCTTCATAGTCTTGGAGTCCGGCTGATGATGATAGTTCGGCTATCCGAACACCCCCTAGTCCAGGACTCCCTCAGTAGCCCCCGAACTAGGCTTCAATGACGACGAGTCCGGCGCGTATATTGTCTTTGGCGTTTGCAAGGCGGGTTCTCCTCCATATTCCATGTGTTTGCCGAATAGTGTCCGGTTTCCTTATAAATGTTGCGCTCCTTGGCTTCCACGTCCAATAATGGCCCTCTTCCACGTGTGTCGTATGAATGCGAAAAGCCAGGTTATTTTTACGTTTTACCCCCCTAGCTGCGCGAACAAGCCGCCTATAAGAGAGGCGAGGATCCAGATCCGAATCACACCATCCTCCTTCCGCAAGTACTCATCGAAGCGCATCTGACAAAAATCCATTCCAACCTGGACAGTTGACGCGGCTCCTCCTCTCGCGCTCCCAGTCCTCAGCGAGGAGATTGGAGGAGATGTTCAGTCCCGCATAGTGAGTTAGTGACGCTCCAAGCAGAGGGATACCTTCCCCCAGCCTTTATGGTTCCGGTTCGAGCCGGACTGGCCACCTACAAGGGTGGGAAGCAGGCGGAGAGTGTCCCCAATCCCTCCAAAGGAGAGCGGGTATGCTTCGTCCCCTACCTAATAAGGGGACTCGGATTTCCCATACATCCGTTTCTCCGGGGGCTCCTGGAGTTCTATGGACTCCAACTTCACCACCTCACACCTGCCTCCATCTTGCACATCGCGGGCTTTGTAGCTCTTTGCGAGCTGTTCTTGGGCATCGAGCCCCGTTTTGCGCTGTGGAAGAGATTGTTTTGCCTCGTACCCCGTTCTCACGAGGGGTCGATATATCAAGTGGGCAGAGCCGAAATATGGCGCATCGCCGGGACCGGATATCTATCCGGAACCCCGAAGAAGGCGTCCGAAGACTGGCCTTCGGAGTGGTTCTATATGGAAGACGCCCCGCTGCCGGATCCAGTTCGGATCGGCCTCGCGGAGTTTAGCAACGCTCCTCTGAAGAAACGCCTGAGTTGGTGCCCGCGGAGCCCTCAACGGGAAGATGATAGGAGCGTCCAATATCTGATGGGCCGGATAAGGTTACTGGCCCATTCCGGATTGACCATGATTGGAGTCATGGCCACATGCATTATGCGAGGGGTGCAGCCGCTCCAATATAGGGGCCACCCCATGTGGGATTTCAACGGGGAGAATGACGCCACCCGTCATGGCCGCAAGGGGCCGGGATCGGCCGCCGATCTAGTGAAGATCCTGTCCGGCTTGTACAAGGGGGAGCAGGAGGACTTCCTCCGCATGAGTCCATTGAATGGATTCTCCATGAATAACCCTCGGAGCTGGGTAAGCGGACGTTTATATATCCGATCCGTGCTTTCAAAGATAAGTGTCTTACTTTATGATTTCGACACAGGAACTGCGTCGGGATGTGGAGGGCATAGAAAGACTAACTCCACAACCCGAGGATCCAGGAAGATCCCTTGATCCGGCCTCCGGGGAGGATCCGGACATAATGGTGGAACTGATTGACGGGGTGTTCCACCAACTCAGCATAGACAATGCTCTAGTCGCCATTACGGCTGACTACCCCGGTTTATCTCCGGCTTCCCAGGTGAGTACGATCGAAGTCCTGACACCATTACTTTTTTAATGCTTATTTCTGACCACCGTGTACCAACGGTGCTTCGCAGGAGGTGCCTTTACGGCGGGAAGCCGAGCCCGCGGCGACTGACCAACCAGGGTCAGTGCGGCCCAGCAGGCGGAAGAGGAGTGTGGCGCGAATCGAAACGTCGCCGCAAAGGTATGGCGCACCATTGTCCTTAAGGGAAAGACTCCTGGGAGGTATATTAATGCTCATGATTCTTCCAGGAGAAAGAGCGCTCGCCGGACTGTGCCCGGAGAGGTTGCCAACCAAGCCTCCGCCAGCCAGGCTCCAACACCTGGTCCGGAGGGGGAGGCGAGCGCAAGGCGCGAGCCGGATGCTCCTCCAATGGAGGATGCTGACAGGTTGTCCGCCACCAGGTCTGAGGTGGAGAGTGCCATGAATCACAGGCGCCATCGGACAGTTCTTCGTGACGCATGTTTCTCCCCAGAGGCGTTGAATGCCTTTAATGCGGGAGACGCGCACCTTCGTGCTGCTCAAGATGGTTTAACCAGAGCCACGGAGCAGTATGTGAAGGACATACGAGTGAGGAATTTTAATAGTTATATATGCCAGTAGCCCCCGAGACTTAAAATTCTTAAACTAACTGATTTAAGGATCATTTGTTATGCAGGATCTTACGGAGAAGAATACCCACCTGTCCCAGGAGCTTCAAGAATGCAAGGCCCAACTTGAGGCTGCACTAGCCGCCGCCGGGGGAGCCACAGATACCCCCTCTGGTAATACATATTTTGAAAAGATGAGTAGTTTATGAAGTGCGGCGTGTGCGTTTAGTATGACAATAATATTGCAGAGGGTGCCGGACTAGATTCTGACAAGCAACATCTGCTGCGCCAGCTAAAGGCCGGCGAGAAGGTGCTTATGAGGGTGCAGCAGGAGAGGAACAAACTCCAAGATGCCAACACCCAGCTGGGCGAAGAACTAAAAGATGTTCGGGTCCAGCTGTCTAACTCCGTAAAGGAGAATCGGCGGCTTCGTCGCGGCATTTACAGTAAGTGATTGAGCAAACTTTTTTGAAAAGAAGAGTTCGGCGAGGAAGTCGATTGACAGAAATGTGTCTGTAGGTGTGCTCACGGGTCGTCCGGCGGAGGAAATGCCTGGTTCCACGGGTGACCTTCTTCTCGAGCTGCTGCAACTGCACGAACATGTCCGGCAGGCGATGAGCGGCATCGTTCAGGCCTTATGGCCTTCCGTCTCCCTACCCGAGGGTCTTGGAGGGCTTGCTGAGAAGCTTCAGGGAGTACGACAGCGCTTCCGTTTGTGGAAGATATCGGCCTGCCGTCAAGGCGCCAGGGAGGCCTGGGCCATGGTGAAGACGCGGTACACGAAGGCTGATCCAAACCACATGGCCGAGGTCGGACCTGTGGGGCCCGATGGGAAGGAGATCCCTGTGAGCCTAATGTACGACCAAGTAGAGTTGGCCGCGAAATATTCCCAACGGGACTGTAAACTAGACAACCTGTTAGATGGGATTGCAGAGGAGTACAATCAGTCAGTTTGACGATGTAATTGAAAATGACATGTAAAATGCCTTCTAGCCGGATTGTAGATTGTTTGTCTTTGCGGACCTTTTCGCTTCAACCTCGGGACCCAACAGTCCGGAGTGTGTCCGAATACCCTCACGGTTATACAAAAACCGGGGCATGCATGGAGACCAGGCATAGGGGTCATAAGTGCTTTATCAGACAAGTGCCCAACTAGCTATGTTATATTACATGGTTAGTAAGAAACATCTTCCAGGGAGAATAGTTCCGTTAGGGGTTCCTTTCCTGGGAGGCATGCCCTAAAGTGCATGTCCGGACTGCGAAAAGAGCAGAAAAAGCATCTGGAGGCAGATAAATAAATAAGTAATAAATCATGTTTCAAGTCACCGACCGAATATTCCCTTAAGAACGCTAGCCTTCGGCTTCACCCAGTCTGAGGTACACATCCGGCTGACCCGGCAGTAACAATCGTAGAGGTGCTCCCTTTACCTCCTAGCCGAACAATCGGGAACGTAGGGGTAAGCATAGGAGCCAGGCAACCCAGCTTGGCCAAAACTTAAGTCATATTGATGCATATAATGGTGAGTAAAAGGTACATGCGGAAGTATGACGCATGTGTTGGGCCTGAAGCCCGTATAAATAAGCTTCTGTTAAAGAAGCCCCAAGGTATAACGAGTGCGAGTAGCACATCAAGTGTGTGCGAACAATGCGCAGATCAGCCCTCAAAGGCTTTTACTGAAAGAGGGAGGAAAAAGGAGGGAAACCAAAGACATCGAAAAAATATGAAAGGTGGACGGAGGAAGGAGACGAACTTTGAGTCCGGCGCTAGGCGTAGAATCTTCGGAGACGGGCTGCGTTCCATGGGTTCGGCTCGAGTCGGTTGTTAGATGCGTTGCGTAGATGGTATGCACCGCCGGTAAGGACTTGGTCAATGATGAAGGGACCTTCCCGTTTGGGCTTAAGTTTGTCCTTTTTCTTGTCCGGCAGGCGTAGAACTAGCTCGCCAACATTGTAAGTTTTGGCCTGTACTTCTCTGCTTTGATATCTTCGAGCCTGCTGCTGATAGAATGTGGAACGGGATTTTGCCACATCACGCTCCTCCTCTAAGGCGTCCAAACTGTCCTGCCGATCCAACTCGGCTTCTCTTTCTTCATACATGCGCACGCGAGGTGAGTCATGAATTATATCGCAGGGCAAAACTGCCTCAGCGCCGTATACTATAAAAAATGGTGTGAATCCGGTAGTGCGGTTTGGCATGGTCCGCAGCCCCCAGAGTACGGAGTCGAGCTCCTCTACCCAGTGCGTGTTAGATTCCGTGAGGGACTGCACGAATCTGGGTTTAATGCCGCTCATGATTAGACCATTTGCTCGTTCGACTTGACCGTTAGTTTGAGGGTGATAGACTGAAGCGTAGTCGAGCTTGATGCCCATGTTTTTGCACCAGAGTTTAACCTCGTCGGCCGTGAAATTCGTGCCGTTATCAGTGATGATGCTGTGGGGGACGCCAAAACGGTGTACTACCCCGGATATGAAGTCTATCACAGGTCCGGATTCTGCCGTTTTAACCGGCTTGGCCTCTATCCATTTGGTGAATTTGTCCACCATGACCAATAAGTATTTTTGCTTGTGGGTTCCCCCTTTAAGGGGTCCAACCATGTCAAGCCCCCAGACCGTGAACGGCCAAGTGATGGGTATAGTTTTGAGGGCGGTGGGTGGCATGTGGCTTTGATTAGCAAAGAGCTGGCAACCGACGCATCATTGGACTAAGTCCTGAGCATCTGCTCGGGCTGTCGGCCAATAAAATCCTGTACGGAAGGCCTTGTCTACAAGGGCCCGCGCTGCGGCGTGGTGCCCTCCGAGTCCGGCGTGAATTTCAGCCAGGAGATTTCGCCCTTCCTCTTCGGAGATACACCTTTGAAGGACTCCGGTTGTGCCTTTCTTATAAAGTTCTCCCTCATGGACCTTGTAAGCTTTAGATCACCGAACCATGCAGCGGGCCTCATTTTGGTCTTCGAGAAGTTCCTGCCTAATTAAGTAGGCTAGGAATGGTTCCGTCCACGGGGCAATTACTGCCATTATTTCGTGGGCTGAAGGTGTTATTTCATTGGCCGAGCCACCGATTGTGTCAGAATGTTCCGTGTTGGGTGGTGCAGTTGGTTCCGAGTTGTTATTTCCGGACTCCTCTTCCCATAATACCGATGGCTTAAAGAGCCGCTCTAGGAAGATGTTTGGAGGGACGGCGTCGCGTTTTGCGCCGATGCGTGCCAACACGTCTGCTGCCTGGTTATTATCCTGGGCTACATGGTGGAATTCGAGTCCTTCGAACCGAGTTGACATTTTTAGGACGGCGTTACGGTAGGCTGCCATTTTCGGATCCTTGGTGTCAAAGTCTCCATTTACTTGGGATATTGTGAGGTTTGAATCCCCGCGCACCTCTAGGCGTTGAATACCCATGGAGATTGCCATCCGGAGACCATGTAGAAGGGCCTCGTATTCGTCTGCGTTGTTGGAGTCCATGTACATTATTTGAAGTACGTATTGGACTGTGTCTCCGGTTGGGGACGTCAAGACGATACCAGCCCCCAAGCCAGCCAACATTTTGGAGCCGTCGAAATGCATGATCCAATTGGAGTATGCGCCGTACTCTTTAGGGAGTTCGGCTTCGGTCCATTCGGCGATGAAGTCAGCCAAAACTTGCGACTTTATAGCTCGCCGTGGTTTGCAGGTTATGTCAAATGGTAAGAGCTCAATGGCCCATTTTGCAATCCTGTCCGTCGCGTCGGGATTGTTTATAATATCGTTGAGAGGTACTTCGGAGGCCACCGTTATGGAACACTCTTGAAAGTAGTGTCGCAGCTTCCGGGATGCCATGAACACCGCGTACGCTATCTTTTGATAATGTGGGTACCGGGACTTGCATGGAGTTAAGACAGTGGATACGTAGTACACTGGTTTTTGAAGAGGGAATTTGTGCCCTTCTGTTTCTCGTTCGACGATGAGTACTGCGCTGACAACTTGATGTGTTGCCGCGATATATAATAACATCGGTTCGCCCAGGTTGGGCGCGGCCAGGACCGGATTTGTTGCCAATATGGCCTTAATTTCTTCGAGTACGGCCATGGCAGCATCCGTCCATTCGAAGTGTTCGGTGCGCCGGAGGAGGCGATAGAGGGGCAGTGCCTTTTCTCCCAAACGGGAGATGAAGCGGCTTAGAGCCGCCAAGCATCCAGTTAGTTTTTGTATTTGTTTGAGGTCTTTTGGGATATCCAATTGTGACAGAGCTCGGATCTTGGCTGGGTTTGCTTCAATTCCTATACCAGATACAATGAAGCCCAAGAGCTTTCCGGCTGGTACGCCGAAAACACATTTTTCTGGGTTGAGCTTAATGTCGTATGCTCGGAGGTTGTCTAATGTAAGCCTCAAATCGTCTACTAGAGTTTCGACGTGTTTGGTCTTAACGACCACATCGTCTACGTATGCCTCCACTGTTTTGCCTATCTGGGTAGCCAGACATGTCTGAATCATGCGCTGATATGTTGCGCCGGCGTTTTTGAGTCCGAAGGGCATTGTGTTGAAGCAGAATGGTCCGTATGGAGTAATGAATGCCGTTGCGGCCTGGTCTTTCTCCGCCATCTTGATTTGATGGTATCCGGAGTATGCGTCGAGGAAGCACAATGAATAGTGCCCTGCGGTAGCATCGATGATTTGGTCGATGCGGGGGAGGGGAAAAGGATCCTTTGGACAGGACTTGTTAAGGTCTTTGAAATCGACACAAAGGCGCCAGGATTTGTCCTTTTTTGGTACCATTACCAGGTTTGCTAGCCAGTTCGGATGTTTTATATCTCTGATGAATCCGGCTTCTAAGAGTTTGGCTAGCTCCTCTCCCATTGCCTGCCCTTTGGGTTCGGAAAATCGCCGAAGAGCCTGTTTGACTGGCTTGAATCCTTTTAGGATATTTAGGCTGTGTTCTGCCAGCCTGCGTGGGATTCCTGGCATATCTGAAGGGTGCCAGGCAAAAATGTCCCAATTTTCCCGAAGGAATAATCGTAGTGTGGCTTCTACATCAGGGTTTAATTGTGCCCCAATGGAGGCCGTCTTTGTGGGGTCCGTTGGATGGACCTGGAATTTGACTATTTCGTCTGCTGGTTTAAAAGAGGTGGACTTAGATCTCTTATCGAGTATCACGTTGTCCCTATTCACCGTGGAGCATAGCGCAGTGAGTTCCTTTGCCGCTAGGGCTTCAGATAGTGCCTCTAGGGCTAGTGCGGCTGTCTTATTTTCAGCGCGGAGTGCTATATCTGGATCACTGACAAGAGTGATGATCCCATTGGGCCCGGGCATTTTAAGCTTCATGTACCCGTAATGGGGTATAGCTTGGAAAATTGTGAATGCCTCTCGCCCTAACAAGGCATGATATCCGCTGCTGAACGGGGCCACTTGGAATGTGACCTCCTCGGACCTGTAATTGTCCAGTGAGCCGAACACTACATCTAGTGTGATTTTTCCTGTGCAGCGTACTTCCCGACTAGGGATTATTCCTCTAAAGGTTGTGCTGCTTCGCCCAATGCAGCTCCAGTCAATTTCCATTTTTTGGAGGGTTTCCTCGTAGATGAGGTTTAATCCACTGCCGCCATCCATGAGTACCTTAGTAAGACGATCGGACTGAGGACCAATGCGGCTAGTGCTCAGGCTGTTCGGAATTTAGGTTCGTCGCTGGCATTGAAGGTGATAGCCGTGTCGCTCCATGGATTTGTTGTTGCTACTTGGTAGACTTCGGCGAGGCTGCGGATTGTTCATTTCCGCATATTATTTGATGCGAAAGTCTCAAAGACTGTTAATACCGTACTGTTACTGTTGGGCTGGTTACCCGGGGCTAGAAAACCTTCGCCACTTTTGGCCACCTGCCGTAGTATCCAACATGCTCGAAGGCTATGTGTTGGAGTGGCGCCCTCTGTACTATGGATTTTACAGGGTCCGTTGAGCCATCCCTCCAGTACGGTTCTGTGCCCTTTAGGGGGTTTTTGCTTTTTGGTTTTTAACCCAGGTGCTTGAGTATGACGCACCCTTTTATTTCGAACTGGGGTTGTGTTCAGGGCCGGATTGTCCCAAAACCTGGTTTCGGTTTTCCAGGCACTATCCATCGCATAGTATTTTTGTACTATGGTCGCCAGGTCGATGAAGCGTGTAACTTCGCGACGACTTATGGCATTCATGATTCCCTTGTCCGTGCAATTGTTGCAGAAAATTGAGATTGCGCTTTCCTCACGGCAGTCCTTTATCCTGTCCATAACCAGGAGGAATCTGGCCCAGTAATGATGTATTGTTTCATCGGGCTCTTTCCGTATTTGAGATAGATCGCTTATGTTTGGGTGGGCGGGCGGAATTAAATTCGGAACCCCGCCCAATCTGAGGCTCAAAGGCCGAGAAGTTTCCGGATTTGGAAGCTTGGATTGTTGGATGTTATCCAATAAATCTGGTCCGATGCCTGACTTTAGGTTCAGTACTTGATTGACGTCCGTCCCTCCGCGGGAATCCGGACATAACTGGTCTTTAACATAGAAGAAGAGTCGCCGCGTTGTTCCTCTACCACAACAACGTGGTGGGTAGCCTGGGGAGAGTTAATTTCTCTTAGATCGGTTTTAAGCCCAATCTGATCGTAGTCTGTAGCGACTCCCAGGGCGGCGATGCGATCCAAGAGCTCATTTACGGAGGAGAGCTCCATCGGATCTAGCTGCTCGGCGAATTCCGAGTTGACGTGAAGATCGCTTTTGATGACCTGAGAGGTCATTGTCGGAGCGGCGGCCGAACAAGCGGTCATAAGAAAACCACCTAGCCGGATAGTTTGGCCGATGGCCAAAGCTCCCTTGACGATGGCGCCGTCTTTAAAGACGGGAAAAGGCATCCCTCCTGATTGCGACGGCATAGAGGAACTCTCAATGAAAGCACCAATGTCGGTGTCAAAACCGGCGGATCTCGGGTAGGGGTTCCCGAACTGTGCGTCTAGGCGGATGGAAACAGGAGACAAGGGACACGATGTTTTACCCAGGTTCGGGCCCTCTTGATGGAGGTAAAACCCTACGTCCTGCTTGATTGATATTGATTATGTGGGTATTACAAGAGTAGATCTACCACGAGATCAAGGAGGCTAAACCCTAGAAGCTAGCCTATGGTATGACTGTTGTTCGTCCTATGGACTAAAGCCATCCGGTTTATATTGACATCGGAGAGGGCTAGGGTTACACAGAGTCAGTTACAATGGTAGGAGATCTACATATCCATATCGCCAAGCTTGCCTTCCACGCCAAGGAAAGTCCCATCTGGACATGGGATGGAGTCTTCAATCTTGTATCTTCATAGTCTTGGAGTCCGGCTGATGATGATAGTTCGGCTATCCGGACACCCCCTAGTCCAGGACTCCCTCAGCCGTATATTCATGGGCCAGTCCGGACAGCTGCTGCATACAAGGAAGAATCCACAAGACTTGGCGATCAAGACAAGGACTCCTCCCCCACTGGCGTATTCGTCTAGGACTCTTGTTATCCTAGGCCTCTGGTGCATTATATAAACCGGGGCCAAGCTATTCGATAGATATACAACAACAATCATACCATAGGCTAGCTTCTAAGGTTTAGCCTCTCTGATCTCGCGGTAGATCAACTCTTGTACTACCCATATCATCAATATTAATCAAGCAGGAGTAGGGTTTTACCTCCATCGAGAGGGCCCGAACCTAGGTAAACATTGTGTCCCTTGTCTCCTGTTACCATTGATTGTAAGTCGCACTGCTTGGGACCCCCTACCCGAGATTCGCCGATTTTGACACCGACATCGGCCATGTAATTAGGCACCTTTCGAGTCCCCTGGAAATCCTTGGGCAAATGCTCGTTACGCAGAGCCGGCACCAGACAAGGGACACCTCCGGTCCTAGTGGTCACGCCTGCCTCAATCGAAGTCATCGGATAAACCGAAAAATACAGGTAAGCCGCTCGCTGAGCCGCGTGCTCAACCGCCTGCTGAGCCGCCCGCTCAGCCTCTTGGTGTATTCTATCCTGATCAACCAAGTTAAGAGCTCCATCACGCGCTGGGTCATGCCCGCACGGCTGGTCACGGCGCCGGGCGTTGCTTGAAACAGCCGCTGAATCCATGTGCCTCCTATAACTCGGGCTCCGGCTTGGACGAGGGGTTGAATGAATCCTATCTCGGCTATACGAGTATGCCCCCTGCTGCACCAAAGCCGTCTGAAGAAGCTCTCTGACCCTTCAAGTTTCAACCGCCATCGGAGAGTCGCCCTCCACCGGGAGAGTCACCAATCGTGCCACCGCATCAATCATGTTCTCCAAAGGATTAGAGTAATGACCCGGTGGTGATATATACAGAGGGGTCACCAAATCGGAAGTTTTGGCTGGGGATACGATCCTGTTCTGGAAAGATAATTGGAATACTGAGATTTTTCAAGACAAATACACGAGAGCTTTTTCCTTTGCTAAGGAACCAGACATATCAGTGTGGAAACTCCTGTCCTCTGAGAGGTTGGGAGAGGTGTTCCACCTACCTCTATCTTTAGAGGCTAGGACTGAAGTTGCTGGACTGCAGTCAGAAACCCTAGAGACATCATTGTGTGATGGCAAGGATGTGTGGTCCTGTGTTTGGGGAGGTGATGAATTTCGATCCTCAAAATACTATGCCCACTATTTTAGCCAGATACATGTTGATGAGATTTTTGGTTGGATCTGGAAAACTAAATGTACAATGCAATGGAAGGTGTTCTTGTGGCTGCTGTTGGCTGACAGGTTGAGCACTAGAAATATGCTTCGGGGAAGGCATTTCAGAGTTCAAAATGATGACTATACCTGCCTACTCTTGTCACAGCCCTAGATCTTTGTTTGTAATTAGTCGCATCTTCATCATGTCATCATGTTCAAATTATTTTGAAACTTGAAATGGGGATTGGTCAAACCCTAGCACCAGATCAAATCAAATAGGATCAACATAAAAACATTTTCAATGAACCTGAAATGCCCTTCTAAAATGTTCATCATCTTTGCCTTGGTCTAGGACCTCTGACAAAAATGGTGCACAAATTTCTAGGTCATACAAAGGTCACTCGATTAAATCATATGTTATTTGAATTTCGGCATTTAAATTCTAGTAAATATTTTAAATGCCCAAATAATCCTAAACTGAAATGTTCCATGATGGATATATTCTATACAGTGGGCATGTGCAGTTTGGTGATTTTTGAAAGGGTCTAAGTATTTTTAGAAAAGCCACAAAGACTACAGAATAATAGAAAAACAGAAACAATAAATAAGAGAGAGAGAGAGAGAGATTTTTACCTGGGCCACTTACCTGGCCAGCCCAGCCCACTGGCTTGGTGCCAGTCATCCCTAACCTCTGCCAGTAGGCAGAGGCGGGACAGCGCACGCGTGCGCGAGGCGCCACGCTATCTCCTGCTTGCCGCCGAGCCTCGGGACGCGTGGGTGAACGCCCCGTTGCCGTCCTGATCCACCCAACCCCTCTCACTCTCCCCCTGCTCTCTCCCTCGCTCATCTCCAACTAACCGAGCGCCACTGTCGCCGCCGACGTGCACCACTGCGGCCACCGCCTCCCCCTCGCTCCCCTGACTGGCTCAAGAGCTCCGTCGTGGACCCATACGCCGTCTTCACCGAGCCACGCGACGGGAAGAGCCCCGGAACACCGTTCCCGACATCTTCTTCCTCCTCGGGTCACCGAGATCGCCGGCGACCTCCCGTCGTCACCAGCCCCTCCCCAAGCACGCCGAGGCCTCCGTTCAACTCGCTGTGAGCTCCTCTTCCTCTCCCCCTAGCTCCCGTGCTCGTTTGGCATCCGTAGCTGCCGTTTCCACCTCACCCGAAAGCTCCCCGCTGCCGGCCATGGCACCGTCGTGGCTAGAGCCACAATGGCTTGAAGCCAACCTCACTGTTGTGCTCAGTGCGGCACCAGGAGCCCGTAGCCACCACCAGCTCCTCCTCCCGTGCAACGTAGCGTCAAACCCGACCCCGCCCGAACTTTGGCCGCCGCCAAAGCTCGTCGCCGGCACGATTCCGGCGACCCCCGCGTCCAACTCCCCTGCTCCTCGATGCGGGCAAGCAAGGGCTACGCCCTGGTGCCCTCGGCACGTGCAGCCGACGCTCGTAGCATGATTCCGGCGCGCCTCCGCCGCGCTGGATGGTCGCCGCCGGCCAAATTCCGGCATGCTGTCGTGGCCGCGTGATTAGTACTAATCACCGCCACTAAACAACCACCTCAGCCAATGACAGCTGGGCCCCATGCCCTAACTAACACAGGTTTTATTTGCGTTTAGATTAAACTAACATCCACGGGCCCCACAGGTCAGTTTGACCTGGCCACATCACACGTTGACCGACCCCACACGTCAGTATTGACTTTCTGACGTGTCTGTTGACCCGGCCCCACTTGTCATTGACACTAACCAGCCCCAGTCACTGACCAGTGGACCCCACTGGTCAGGTTTGACCTGGACCCGCCTGTTGACCTGCTGAGGTTAGCATGACCTAATGCTGACACAATAACTCATTTTCTGGAATTATTATTATTCAGGAAATTCCACAAAATGATCTAAACTTCTAAAATTCATAGAAATTCAACCGTAACTCCAAATTAAATATTTTATATATGAAAAATTATCAGAAAAATTCTAGGAATCCATTTGTACCATTTTCATGCATGTTTGTACAATGTTTGTCCTCTGTTTTGGACAAAACATAAAAAGGGAATTTAAAAAATCATATATGGAGTTGGAATTTGAATCATGTATTCAAACCAACTTCATTTAAATCATAGCTAGATGCATTAGCTCAAAGCACAGCATATTGCCATGTCATGATCATGCATCATATCGTGGCATTGCATTGATTGTGTTCTTTCTCAGTTGCCGGTGTTTGTCCCCTCTCGATAGACATGGTTTCGACGATGAGTTCAATGACACCGATCAAGAGCTATAATATCTTCAGGAGTGCCAGGCAAGCAAAACCCCCTTGTTCATTCCGATACAATCCCACTCTCTCGCTCCTGCTCTCTCTTACTGCATTAGGACAACAACGATTCATCTGTTACTTGCTGCGGTAGCTGAACCCCTTTATCCTCTGCATGACCTGTCATTCCACAGTAAATAGATGAAACCCACTAGCATGAGTAGGAGTTCTTTGAGCCCTGTTGTGCCTACTCATTCATGCTTGTTTGTCATGCCTGCTACTGCTTAGAGTTGAGTCAGGTCTGATTCATCGGGGATGAATCGGAGGTGTGTGAACATATCCTACTGTTGAGAGCTAAGTGTGTGAACATGATTTGGTAAAGGTAGCGGTGAGAGGCCATGTAGGAGTACATGGTGGGTTGTCTCATTGCAGCCATCCTCAGGAACTGAGTTCTGTGTTTGTGATCCATGAAACAGTTACTACCACACATTGGGATTCTTAATTCACTCGGCTTCTTAACCACCCTTGTCCTCTCCGGGAGTTGCAAAGTAGTTTCTGGTGTTTGTAGCATGCTGGGGGGCGCACACAGCGCTGACCTTAGGGGTGGGCTGTGTTGCGGTAGGCACGTGGCCCGGTGTACCAATTCGCCCGTTTGGTGTCTCGGGAACCCTGCAAACATTGTTCGGGGTCGTTAGTGGAAACCTCGGCCGGACTCCCTGCGGATGGAACCCGAATAGGTGATAAACCTGGAGTAGGGACTTGAGTGTTTAGGTAGGCCGTGGCCGACACCCTCGCCAGGCTTCCGCTTGAAGGTTGCCGAGATACATGACGTGTACATGGCGGTAAGTGGTGAGAGCGTGTGTGAAGAAGTACACCCCTGCAGGGTTATAAATGATCTATTCGAATAGCCGTGTCCGCGGTGAAGGACTTCTGGGTTGCCTATAACAGTTCATCCACAAGTGAAAGTGGATACTCTAAAATGTGCAAGATAAGCATGAGTGCTATGGATGGCGTTCTGGTAGGGAGTCGGGAGCTGATCCATAGTGGTGTATTGATATGGTGAATATTTGGACTCGTGTGCGCCACCTCAAAAGAGTTACTTGCAGTCGTAGTTTAGGATAGCCACCGAGTCAAAGCTGGCTTGCTGCAGTCAAACTCCACCACCCACTTTGTTGATAATGATGCATATGTAGCTAGTTCTGATGTAAGTCTTGCTGAGTACATTTGTACTCACGTTTGCTTATTTTATGTTTTGCAGAGATACGTCAGTCTCGCTAGTAGTTCCGCGTGGACTTCGACGTTTAGCTTGTTACCTCAGCTACGATGTTGTGCCCTCGGCCTTTTTCATTTATAGTTGTCTGTACGTAGATAGTCGGGCTTCTCAGCCTTTTTCATTTATAGTTGTCTGTACTCAGACATGTTAAGCTTCCGCATGTGTTTGACTTGTATGCTCTGAATGCTGGGTCGAGAGACCCATGTTTGTAATATCTCGCTCCTCGGAGCCTAATGAATAAATACTTGAGTCGTAGAGTTATGTTGTGATGCCATGTTGTATTTACACATATTGAGCATATTGTGTGTATGTTTGAAATGCTTGGTATGCGTGGGATCCGACAATCTAGTTGTTTATCCTTGGAAGCCTCTCTTATGGGGAAATGTAGTCTAGTGCTTCCTTGAGCCATAGTAGTCTGCTACAGCCCGGTTCACCGGAGTCCTGCTAGCCCAGGACTACTGCTCAGGACACTTGATTGGCCGACATGTGTTTCACTTTGTTCCTGTGTCTGTCCCTTCGGGGAAATGTCACGCGGTGACATCCAGAGTCCTGTTAGCCCAGTGCTACAGCCCGGATTCACACGTTGATGACCGACATGCTCGATGTGATTCATGTATGCCTGTCCCCATGGGTTAGTGCCGCTTTGGGTTCACGACTAGTCAAGTCGGCCCGGGTTCTCTGTCATATGGATACTAGCGACACTATCATATACGTGAGCTGAAAGGCGCAAACGGTCCCGGACCATGGTAAGGCGACACCCGTGGGAATACCGTGCGTGAGGCCGCAAAGTGATATGAGGTGTTACCGGCTAGATCGATGTGACTTGGAATCGGGGTCTTGACAACTCTGTCACCACCCGCCCGAGGAAGATATTGTTCACCTCTTCTTCACCTGCCCTTTTAGTCAGAGATGCTGGGATGCTTTGGGAATATAGTGGCCAAATGGCACAGACTGGGTCAGAATTCTGCATGAGGGCAAGGACAGATGGGCAAGTCCGATGTTCTTAGAGGTTTTTGCAGTTTCTGCCTGGGGGATCTGGAAGGAGAGGAATGATAAACATTTTAGAGGAATTCAACCTTCTTTTGATTCTTGGAGGAACAGATTTAAGTAGGACTTTGCCATGCTGGTTCATCGATCAAAGCAGGAGCAGGGCCCTTACACTCTTTCAATAGTTAACTTACTTTGATTTAGCCTTCTTTTTTGTTTAGGATACTTATCTAAACCCCCACCCCCATGTAATTTGTATAAGTGCTGGACGCTCTAACCCCCCCCCCTAACTTTTTCTTATTAATATAAAAGGTAGTGAGAGAATCTCACTGTCATCAATTCTCAAAAATGACCCGGTGGTGTTGGTACATAATGAGACGGAGCAGTATTCATCTGAGGAGGTTCCATCATACGTGGCTGAACCGGCGTCCCAACCTCGGGTGTTGCAACCTGGTTTACCTCCAGCGGGTTACTGGGCCCTGCACCGGGTGTATGGAAGAGATTCCGAGGATCATAAACCGGAGGCAGACGGGATTGAGTATTCTGGTACCTCCTCCTCATGACCTCGTTTGACACGTTTTGATCCATCGTGAGCTGAAAATCCCGCGATTGAATCCGCTAAGCCTGAGCGTCTAGAGCCGCCCGCTCTGCAGTCATCCTGACGTCTTCCGCCTCCAGGTCTTCCTTAGCCTGCACTATATCCTGTTTTAACTACGCCACTTCCGCATCATGTTTAGCTTGATCCGCCGAGCTGACCACGGCAGTTAATAGAGCTGTCATCTTATCCATGAGATCCATTAGCACCTGAGCCGGCGGGCGCATAGGGCCTCCTGCCCCGGCTGCTGCTGACCCGGAGGTTATCGCTGCCGCAGCCGTAGAGTTTTGAACGGGTTGCGTGCCAGCCATGAAGATCCCAACTCTGCTCGGCGGCTCAAGGAGGTCCGGAATACTACTGCCATCAGAATAGCCCCAAGCCCGCCGTCTTGCAATGGATACAACGAATTCATCTCACACGTGGACGACTCACCATCAGAGTAGATGGCCGTCTCGCGGCCAGACACAGATCCTTCAGAAAGTTCCCCTCAGTGGATGCATCCCATGAAGGCACGCTATCGGTGTCAAAACCGGCGGATCTCGGGTTGGGGATCCCGAACTGTGCGTCTAAGGCTACTAGTAACACGAGGCAGGGGACACAATGTTTTACCCAGGCCCAGGCCCTCTCGATGGAGGTAATACCCTACTTCCTGCTTGATTGATTTTGATGATATGAGTATTACAAGAGTTGATCTACCACGAGATCGTAGAGGCTAAACCCTAGAAGCTAGCCTATGATTCTGATTGTTGTTGTCCTACGGACTAAACCTCCGGTTTATATAGACATCGGAGGTGGCTAGGGTTACACAGAGTCGGTTACAAAGAAGGAGATCTACATATCCGAATTGCCAAGATTGCCTTCCACGCGAAGGAGAGTCCCATCCGGACATGGGACGAAGTCTTCAATCTTGTATCTTCATAGTCCAACAGCCCGGCCAAAGTATATAGTCTGGCTGTCCGAGGACCCCTTAATCCAGGACTCCCTCAGTAGCCCCTGAACCAGGCTTCAATGATGATGAGTCCGGCGCGCAGATTGTCTTCGGCATTGCAAGCCGGGTTCTTCTTCGAATACTCCATAGAAGATTTCGAACACAAGGATCGTGTCCGGCTCTGCAAAACAAATTCCACATACCACCGTAGAGAGTATAATTTTCCACAAATCTAATCAACCGACAACTTTTCATAGCGTGATATCACACCATGGCCCGGTCTTTATTCGAACCGTTTTTCACAACCAGCCCCCGCACATATCGCGAGGCGGTTCTATCGGCACTTCTTGTCAAAGCAGAGATCGTGTCCCCTTATCACGGGATCCTCATCAATACGGACGTGGGTAACCCAACCGTGCCATCAAACGTGGCTCTTGGGGAATAAGCGATTTTAACGGGCAAGTGGGGAGGCGCAAGATCCCTGCTTCCTCTATAAGGGGATAAAAACTCCCTCTTTCACCCACGCCTTCTTCCTCTGCGCATTCGTCCCTTCTTGCTCGAGCCCTAGCGCTCAAGCGTCCGCCTTCTCCATCAAAAAGGTTTCCCAAAAATGTCCGGATCCGGAGCAGGAGGTGATGAAGCCATGTACCTAGGGTAGGGTCATGGACCTGTCCAAGATACCCTCCCCAAGGAAATCTCTTGAAGAGACCACCTTTCAGTCGACCTGGAAGGATTCCACTCGACGGACCTGAAGACACTCGACCATGAAGCCAACCACTCGACCACCAGGAGATCTACAGTCAGTCTGCACACAAACGGTCGGTCATTAAGTGGCTTTATGGTCATCATAGCACTTTGTGTGGGACGTTACCAGTAACTCCCTATCTTAATGTACCTTAAGCCCTGGATAACTGAGGGCTGGAGGGGTCTGACGAACTCTATATAAGCCACCTCCTCCTCGGTATAAAGGGTTGGCACCCCTGTAACTCATACACACATAATACAGTCGACCGCCTCCGGGCTCCGAGACGTAGGGCTGATACTTCCTCCGAGAAGGGCCTGAAACCGTAAACATCTTGCGTATACAACTACTCCATAGCTAGGATCTTGCCTCTCCATTCCTACCCCCCATTCTACTGTCAGACTTAGAACCACGACAGTTGGCGCCCACCATGGGGCAGGTGTCTTAGAGACTTGTTGGAGAAGTTGCAGTTTTTCCGATCCCCTTCATCATGGTTTCAGGTGGAGTTTTGGTTGAGGGCCGCGAGATCCGTCTCGACGCGCTCACGTTCATCGCCGACGACTCCGCTTGGCTTCAGGAGGCTCCACTCGACGTCGACGCGCTCCTCGTCCGCGGGGCAACGCACTTTCGCGTGTGCATCCGCGGCGTCCTCCTGCGGCAACTGTCGACCCAGTATCGGTCGGCACCTGTGTCGTCCTCCCTTCCAGTCTCTCGCCGGCACAAGCGCCCCGGTCGGTCGAGGCTTCAGCAGTGGGTGAGGCATGCGGTGGCCCGCCAGTCGGCCACTCCCCAAGTCACGGCAATCGAGCCCGACAAATCTCTCTATGGCATGTTCGATCTGTCGACTGGCTCCGCAGAGACTGCATCCGAGCGGCGGAAGTCCCGATGGTCGATGGGCCACGCAGTCCACCTGGCTTTCCACGCGCCGACGGTGGCGACAGCAAGGGCGATCCGTCGCAAGCCCATGAAGAGTACTTGCCCGAGTCACTCACTTCGCTGCAGAGGGAGGAGCTTCGCCGCCGGAACATGGATGCACTTCACACTCCTATCGTTGGAGAAACCCCCGAGGCCTGTGCCTTAGAAGACGCGCGTTTTGCCAACTTGGCTGAGCGCACTGGACTGGAAAATCTCCAGCGAGTGCTCGACGAACGAGCGTGACAACGGGTCCCGTCATCCAGTCGACGTCAACTCTTTCCACAACCGACTCAGGTATATCGAACTCCAATTCAGAATCTAGCAGCTGCAGCCCGTATAGCAGAGTCAATTCAGTCTTCCCAGTCAGAGGCTGGCAGAGGCTTGCTACAGATCAGAGATTTACTCCGGGCAGCAGGAGATCAAAATTCAGCTGTATCGCAGTCGCGGAATAGGATTCACAGCAGATCCGTCGCTGCGAATACAGTCCAGTCGGCTCATAGCCCAAGATCGCCCCCGAGGCGTGAGGGACATGGAGGCCGGCGTGATCAGTATGAGGACCGATTCGATCGTGATGATCGACGTCGAGTCCCCACTCCTCCCCCAAGGGGTGGGTCATACGCGCCTCGACAGCAGGATGACAGACGCCATCACAGTGTTGGGCGAAGGATTCCAGTCGACCCCAGGGAACCAGGCTTTGATGCGAGATCCATTATCGTTCAAGGTTTGGTCGACAGGAACAGAGCTCACCGAGAAGGCCATGACAGAGATGTGCCCACCAGTAGCAGAGTACACGTCTCAGGACCAGAGTGTTTTAGGCGAGCCATCAGGGCCGCGGTGATTCCTCCCAACTTCAGGTTGGCGACTGGAGTCAGTAAGTTCACCGGTGAGTCCAAGCCGGATACTTGGCTTGAGGACTACCGAGTGGCTGTTCAGATTGGCGGCGGCAACGATGAAGTGGCCATGAAACACCTGCCTCTTATGTTGGAGGGCTCAGCCAGAGCATGGTTGAATCAGTTAGCACCCAGTAGCATTTACACTTGGGAAGATCTTGCCCGAGTGTTTGTCAGGACATTTGAAGGAACTTGCAAGCGGCCAGCAGGGTTGACAGAGTTGCAGTCGTGTGTGCAAAAGCCAAATGAAACTCTGAGGGATTACATCCAGAGATGGATCACATTGCATCACACGGTAGAGAATGTATCTGATCATCAGGCAGTCTGTGCCTTCAAGGAAGGTGTTAAGAACAGAGAGTTAAGTTTGAAATTCGGTCAGACCGGAGACATGACCCTGAGTCGAATGATGGAGATTGCCACCAAGTAAACCAATGGTGAAGAAGATGATCAGCTTCGGAGTGGCAAGTACAAGTCAGCCGCTAATGAAACCGGGGGAGGGAACTCCAGTCGGAAGCAGAAGCGGAAAGCCGAGCCAGTTGCTCCTGGAGAAGCCTTGGCCGTGACTCCAGGAAAGTTCAAGGGGAAATCCAAGGGTCCTTGGAACCCCAAAAAGGTGAAAGACCAAGATGGAAATGATGTATTGGACTTGCCATGTCACATTCACACGAAGAAAGATGAAGAGGGTAAACTTATTTACCCAAAGCATACCACTCGATAGTGTCGGCTCTTGATTCAGCAGTTCCAGGGGAAGCATCCCAAGGATAAGGAGAAGGAGTCGGACAAAGTTGAGGACAAGGAAGATAGTGATGGTGGATACCCCCAGGTCAATTCCACCCTCATGATTTTTGCTGACGTTAAAAGCAAAAGTCGATTGAAAGTTATCAACCGAGAAGTGAATATAGTCGCTCCGTCGACACCCAGTTATTTGAAATGGTCTCAGAACACCATCACGTTCGACCAGTCTGATCACCCGACGCACATAGCTACCCATGGGAGGCAAGCTTTGGTGGTCGACCCAGTCGTCGAAGGCACTCAACTAACTAAAGTCTTAATGGATGGTGGCAGTGGACTGAACATACTGTATGAAGAGACATTGAAAGGGATGGGCATTCCGATGTCCAGACTCAGCACCAGTAACATGAGCTTCCATGGAGTCATTCCTGGAAAGAAGGCTGAGTCACTCGGCCAAATTGCTCTCGATGTGGTTTTTGGTGATTCCAAGAATTTTCATAAAGAAAAGTTGACCTTTAAGGTTGTGGATTTCCAGAGTGCTTATCACGCTATTCTGGGAAGGCCGACGTATGCACGTTTCATGGCTCGACCATGTTATGTATACCTCAAACTGAAGATGCCAGGCCCCGAAGGTGTTTTCAGAAAGGCTCTAAGATCGCTGATGCTCAGATGGCAGTGGTAGAGCTGCAAGAATACCAGAAAACTGCAGACCCGAGTGATTTGTTGCGAGCCAAGAAGCACGCCACGGAATCAGCATTTCAGTCGTTCGGCGAGACGAAACTGATTCACATTCACCCGACCGACCCCAATGCTGCTCCGACCCACATCTCAACAACACTCGACTCAAAATAGGAAGAAGCGCTCATCCAGTTCCTCTGTGAGAACTGGGACATCTTCGCATGGAAGCCTGCTGACATGCCGGGTGTTCCCAGGGGACTGGCTGAGCATCGTCTACGAGTCGACTCAAAAGTTAAACCTATCAAATAACATCTTCGATGGTCCGCCGTCCAGAAGAGAAAGGCCATTGGCGAGGAGGTGGCTCGGCTCTTAGCAGCAGAGTTTATCCGAGAGATTTACCACTCCGAGTGGCTCGCCAATGTTGTCATGGTCCCTAACAAAGGACAAGTCACTTCACATGTGCATCAACTTCAAACATATCAATCGGGCCTGCCCGAAAGATCATTTTCCTCTCCTCTGCATCGACCAAATAGTTGACTCGACTGCGGGTTGTGAGCGGTTGTCTTTTTTGGACGCCTATTCCGGTTACCATCAGACCCGTCTGTATGGACCCGATGAGATCAAAACAGCTTTCATCACTCCATTCGGATGCTTCTTCTATGTCACCATGCCATTCGGCCTCAAGAATGCCGGAGCCACGTTCATGAGGATGATTCAGAAGTGTTTGCTCACTCAAATCAGTCGGAATGTGGAAGCATACATGGATGATATTGTTGTCAAATCACGGAAAGGTTCCGACCTATTGACTGACCTTGCTGAAACATTTGCCAATCTCAGGAGGTATGATATCATGCTTAATCCATCAAAGTGCACATTCGGACTTCCTGGCGGAAAGTTACTCGGTTTTCTCATTTCCGAACGAGGAATCGACGCCAACCCAGAAAAAGTTGGCACTATACTCCGAATGAAACGCCCTATGCATGTGCACGATGTCCAGAAGCTTACTGGATGCTTGGCCGCTTTAAGTCGATTCATCTCTCGTCTCAGTGAAAAGGCATTGCCTCTTTACCGACTGATGAAGAAGTCAGACAAGTTCGAGTGGACTCCCAAAGCTGATGTAGCGTTTGCAGAGCTAAAAGCTCTGCTCTCCACCTAGCCGGTGCTTGCTTCCCCAATCAGCAAAGAGCCTTTGCTCCATTACATTGCAGCCACAGGACAAGTCGTCAGTACAGTACTTACGGTCGAGCGGGAAGAAGAAGGAAAAGCCTTCAAAGTTCAGCGCCTAGTATATTATCTTTTTGAAGTATTAACCCCATCAAAGCAAAGATACCCTCATTATCAGAAGCTTGTTTATGGGATTTATATGACCACGAAGAAGGTTGCTCATTACTTCTCTGACCATTCCATTACAGTCGTCAGTGACGCCCCATTGTCAGAGATTCTGCACAACAGAGATGCAACTGGTCGAGTGGCGAAATGGGCGATTGAAATCCTTCCCCTTGATATCAAGTTTGAGGCAAAGAAAGCCATCAAGTCCCAAGCTGTAGCAGATTTCATCGCCGAGTGGATTGAACAGCAACTACCGACTCAAGTTCACTCGGAGCACTGGACCATGTTGTTTGATGGTTCCAAGATGTTGAATGGTTTCGGAGCTGGGGTAGTGTTGGTTTCCCCCCGAGGAGATAAGCTCAGATATGTGCTCCAGATTCACTTTGATTCTTCCAACAATGAAGCAGAATATGAAGCACTTTTGTATGGGTTGCGTATGGCCATGTCACTTGGCGTCCGTCACCTCATGGTCTATGGCGACTTAGATTTGGTGGTTAATCAATTGATGAAGGAGTGGGACATCAGAAGCCCAGCCATGACTGGTGACTGCAATGCAGTGAGAAAGCTAGAGAAGAAATTCGAGGGGTTAGAGCTTCATCATATACCCCGACTGAAAAATCGAGCTGCTGATGATTTGGCGAAAATAGGGTCCAAGAGGGAAGCCATTCCTAGTAATGTGTTTTTGGAGCACATCCACACACCGTCAGTTCAAGAGGATCCTTTCACTGAAGATGCCCCACAGCCAAAAAGTGCCACTGATCCGACTGAAGTTGAGGTCCCAGCTGTGGTCGACCTGATCATGGAAGTCGTGGTCATCACTCCCGACTGGACAGTGTCGTACATCACGTATATCCTAAGGAAAGAGCTCCCGGAGAACGAAGAAGAGGCTCGACAGATCGTCCGCCGATCCAAGGCCTTTACTATGATCAAGGGACAGTTGTACAGAGAAAGTGCGACTAGAGTCGGCCAGAAATGCATAACACCAGAAGAAGGTCAGATAATTCTTGATGATATCCACTCGGGGACCTGCGGTCATCATGCGTCCTCTCGGACCATTGTGGCTAAAGCATACCGAGCGGGATTTTACTGGCCAAAAGCAAATGAAATGGCAAAGGAAATAGTCGACAAGTGTGAAGGATGTCAGTTCTATTCCAATATGTCACACAAACCCGCCTCAGCCTTGAAGACCATTCCACTCGTCTGGCCCTTTGCTGTTTGGGGATTGGATATGATTGGACCACTAAGAACTGGCAGGATCAGCTTCACTCACTTGCTAGTGGCAGTCGACAAGTTTACTAAGTGGATCGAAGCTAAGCCTATCAAGAATCTCGATGTGTGCACTGCTATCAGTTTCATCAGAGAGTTGATATTCAGATATGGAGTTCCGCATAGCATCATCACTGACAATGGGTCAAACTTCGATTCTGAAAAATTCAAAGCCTTTTGCGCCTCTCAAGGCACGCGAGTCGAGCATGCTTCAGTTGCTCCCCCCCAGTCGAATGGACAAGTAGAACATGCAAACGGTCTAATTCTCAAAGGATTGAATCCCCGGCTGATGCGTGATCTCAAGCATGCAGCAGGAGCGTGGGTCGACGAACTTCCATCAGTTCTTTGGGGATTGAGGACCACTCCTAATCGGTCGACTGGGAGAACTCCATTCTTTCTGGTCTATGGAGCTGAAGCAGTTCTACCGAGTGACCTGCTTCACAATGCGCCTCGAGTCGAACTCTACTCTGAAGATGAAGCGGAACAAGCCCGACAAGATGCAGTCGACCTCCTATAAGAGGACAGAGAGATGGCCCTGATCCGCTCGACCATCTATCAGCAGAACTTGCGTCGATTCCATGCTAGAAATGTGAAGACTCGAACCTTCCAAGAAGGAGACTTGGTCCTCCGAGTGGATCAACAGAAACCACACAAGCTCGCTCCCACTTGGGAAGGTCCCTTCATCGTCACCAGAGTTCTCCACAATGGAGCATACCATCTTTACAACGTCGATTGCCAGATTGATGAGCCTCGAGCTTGGAATGCGGAGCTGCTCTGCCCCTTTTATGCTTAAGTACTCACTCGGATGAGATGTAATAAAAGTACCTCCGTAGTTGGTTTAACGAAGAATAGAATGTTATAATTTTCCCAGTGATTGTTATTACTTTTTTGTTTACATGAGAAATTCCCCCCCCCCAAGTGGGTGGCTTAGCTGCGAACCCGTTTCGCCTAAGTTTGTAAAAGAAAAACCTGCCGAGTGGTGAGCCAGCCTCCCACTAGGGGGCTTAGCTGCGAATCCGTTTCGCCTAAGTACTTGAAAATCCTACTGAGTGGTGAGCCAGCCTCCCACTCAGGGGCTTAGCTGCAGTCCAAGAACTCACCTAAGTATTGAAAAAATCCTACTGAGTGGTGAGCCAGCCTTCCACTCGGGGGCTTAGCTGCAGTCCAAGTACTCGCCTAAGTGTTTAAAAATCCTACCGAGTGGTGAGCCAGCCTCCCACTCGGGGGCTTAGCTGTAGTACAAGTACTCGCCTAAGTGTTTAAAATCCTACCGAGTGGTGAGCCAGCCTCCCACTCGGGGGCTTAGCTGCAGTCCAAGTACTCGCCTAAGTGTTTAAAATCCTACCGAGTGGTGAGCCAGCCTCCCACTCGGGGCTTAGCTGCAGTCCAAGTACTCGCCTAAGAGTTTAAAAATCCTACCGAGTGGTGAGCCAGCCTCCCACTCGGGGGCTTAGCTGCAGTCCAAGTACTCGCCTAAGTATTTAAAATCCTACCGAGTGGTGAGCCAGCCTCCCACTCGGGGGCTTAGCTGCAGTCCAAGTACTCGCCTAAGTATTTAATACAATGTGCGCTTTGCAAGGACGACGAGGTACAGGTCGACTGTTGCCTTCTCCTTCAGAGCTACGACACAAAAAAAATCCTCCCACTCGGAGGCTTAGCCGCAGTCCAGTACTTGCCTAAGTTTGAAAAATCCTACCGAGTGGAGAGCAAACCTCCCACTCGGGGGCTTAGCAGCAGTCCAGTACTTGCCTAAGTTTGAAAAATCCTACCGAGTGGAGAGAAAACCTCCCACTCGGGGACTTAGCATTAGTCTAGTACTCGCCTAAGTTTAAAAAATCCTACCGAGTGGAGAGCGAACCTCCCACTCGGGGGCTTAGCTGCAGTCCAGTACTCACCTAAGTATCTGAAAATCCTACCGAGTGGAAAGCAAACCTCCCATCGGGGGCTTAGCTGCAGTCCAGTACTCGCCTAAGTATCTGAAAATCCTACCGAGTGGAGAGGAACCTCCCACTTGGAGGCTTAGCTGCAGTCCAATACTTGCCTAAGTATCTGAAAATCCTACCGAGTGGAGAGCAACCCTCCCACTCGGAGGCTTAGCTGCAGTCCAGTACTCGCCTAAGTATGAAATCCATTCCGATCCGCAAGGACGACGAGGTGCGGGCCGACTGTTACCTTCTCCTTCGGAGATGCGCCACAAGTACAATCTGTGCTCCATCCCTACCTGCAAGAACAATGAAGTGCAGGGCGACTGGATTTTCCACCTCAGAGCTGCATCTCAAGCACTGAAGTATATTCCGAGTGAAGAAGAAAGTTCGCTCGAAGGCAAATGAAAGCATATTTGATGATAAGCCAAGTTCAGATAACATCCTACGGATTCATAAGTACTCAGGCGTCAAGCCTGTTAAAGTTTATCGGTTACATGACCACTCGGCATTCCGATGAAAATTTAAGACGAAGCATAGACGTTTTTTACTCCTCAGGTGGAGGACTGGAAGGCGCGACAAACTGGTCCAGGTCGATCCCGTCAGTGATCCGGGTGGCAGCAGCAATGAAAGTCTCCATGAAAGATTGGAAGTCGTACTTCTTGGTATTGGCAACTTTGGTGGACGCCAGCTTTTTCCTCTCGCGCCTCCTTGCAGTGAACGCAGACCAGGGACAGAGCAACATCGGCACCACACCTGGCAGAAGACTTTTTCCATTCCTGCACTCGACTTGGAACGTCATTCAGTCGAGTCATTAAAGACTCGAGATCATTTTGAAGCGTCTCGCCTGGCCAGAGTGTCAAGTCAATTCGCGACACGGCAACCTTCAGTCGAGCGAGGTAGTCCACCACACCAGCAACACGAGACTCCAGTCGGAGCACGTTCATAGCGGCTTCATCCTTCACAGGAGAGTTAATGGGTTCCAGGCTTGTCTCCACTCGACCAGTCTCTTCCATGAAGTTCTGACAGAATTCTGTAAACGCAACTCGAGTTCAAGCTAATGGTTCTATGATGAGTCGGGGATAACAAGTCAGTCCGATAGGAGGGATTACCTTCAAGCATGAGGAATAACTTCTTGGCAAGCCCTCCCAGATAAGCCTCCATATCGTTCCTCTTCCCCGCCAGTTTGCCAGCCTTGTCACTCAGAGCTATCTTGTCATTCTTCAGTCGGCTAACCTCCTTGTTGGTCGCGTCGAGAGCAGCTTTCAGATTGGCGTTCTCTTCTTCAAGTTTAGTGACTGAAGACAACTTTTCTTCCGCGAGCTTTGTTTTGTCCAAAGCCGCTTTCTGCGCCTCGACAAGGTCATGATCCTTTTTCTACATAGCCTCCATTTTATCTGCAAAATGACAATGAGATCAGAATTAGGAATGGGCAGAAAGACAAAGGCAGTCGTCAAGTTCTCACCAACCATACCTTTTGCTTCGTCTCTCGCCTTCTGCAAGTTCTCCTGAGCAAGCTTCAAGTCATGGTTGAGCTGGATCTGTTTGTTTTCCAATTCAGTATAGCGAGCCACAAGCTCGCAGGATTTATGCGAAGAGTCAATCAACAGACATCAAAGATAGGTTGCTTCCGAGTGACTAAGAAAAATCGTAGCATTTCTAAGACTACATCCAAATCAAAATATTCGACAGTAGTCTCGGGGACTACACCCACTGGGTGCACTCAGCGTGCCCCACTGGTTCTACCGACTTGGTTCGATCAGTCGACCGAAAGAGACAAAAATGTTATGATCCTAAACCATAGCTAACTGTCAGCAGTCAGCCTCGGTATCATCATGTTCTAAAAAAAGAGTTCTTCAGACTACGGTCGACTGCCAGCAGTTCACCATAGTCTCGGGGACTACACCCAGTGGGTGCACTCAGCGTGCCCCCACTGGTTTCAAGATTCCATTCGACATGGTCCGACCAGACCGAGTGAAGAAGTTAGCAAAGAAATTCAAAGTATAAAGACTACGGTCGACTACCAGCAGTCCACCATAGTCCCGGGGACTACACCCAGTGGGTGCACTCAACGTGCCCCCACCAATCCAAAAATTCAATCGACACACCCAGTGGGTGTACAGATACGAAGATCTTCAGAAAGAAGAGTTTTCAGGTAGCATATCCTAACAAGAACAAGTGGTGACCAACTAACCTGGACGTTACTCTGAAGAGCTGAGCTAGCATCATAGGCCGCCTGGTTGGCCTACCGGACCACCTTCACTTGCTCCATCATGATCCCCGCCTGGCGTATAGCTTCCTTAGCAGCACCCACTTGGTCCTATGGGACGTGGTGTGTGGCGAAAAGGGAGGGCGGATCAGCAGTCAACGATGAAGGACGGATACTCGTCATCGGCACAGCGAAAGACACAGAAGTCCGAGTGATGTTGCCACCCTCATGAACTAGCGTCTCAGGCACTGATACAACATGAGCAGTCTTGCCAGCAGGCGCCTTTTTATTCCTCCTCCGCCTCAGCGGCGCCTCATCGTCATCATCAGGGAGATCAATGACATGAGGAGGGACTACAGGAAAGATTCAAAGTTAAAAACGGAAATCCAATCGACCAGAAGCGAAATTACAAAGATCATACCAAGGTTAGAGGTAGCAGCATCTTCCATTTCCTGGTCCTCATTCCTGGCTGAGGTCTCAGAGGTAGCAGCACTGCAGATTTCAGAAATCAGTTGATCAGTCAACAAGTCGACCAAAAGTATGTCCATGCCAAACAAGAAAACACAAGTTCTGCTGTACCTGAAAATGGTGGGAATGGCAATCCTCATCTTGGGCAAAGCCTTCGTCGGCTTTGATGGCGTCGCTCGGTGTTGCTTCGGTGCTTTTTCAGTCGGTGCCGGAGAGGTCGTCCGAGGGCATTTCGTCGACTACCCGAGAGGTGCGATAGCCTTGCCACGCTCGACCGCGGGGTCATGGGTGAGCTTGTATCGCCTTTCCATGCGAGGAGGGTCAACTTCTTCCTCCTCTTCCTCCTCCTCCTCTTCGCCGGAGCTGTCATCATCTTCGTCCTCCTCACCATCAGATTGCCATTCCTCCTGGCTTTCACCTCCGCTCCTTTCCTCCTCCTCGACTTGTTCTTGCGCCCCGTTGGGCATCGAGTACATCTCAGTAGTGGCCTGGAAGACAACAAACAAGACAAAAGTCAATCGGCCGATTTTAAGCAAACAAGATGGAGAAAGCGGGATCACAGTCAAAGATGCAGGAATGGACCTTGTCTACTTCGTATGACTGGTCGAGTGGAGGGATCCTCCTGGCTCCTCGAGGGTTGTCCTTGTTTCCTATGATGCCCGCAAGACACCTTTCCAACATGGCATCCTCGACCTCCTCCGGGTGGATCCGAGTGGTGTCCTCAGTGCCAGAGTACAACCACATTGGATGGTCTCGAGCTTGAAGCGGCTGGATGCGTCATCGAAGGAAGGCCTCCAGGAGATCCATGCCAGTCACCCCATCTCGGATGAGCTGGACAACATGTTCGACCAATACCTTCACCTGCGCCTTCTCTTCCGGGATCACCTTCAAAGAAGATGGCTTGCCCACTCGGTCCATGGAAAAACAAGGGAGTCCAGTCGACTGCACTGGCGTTGGCTGGCCCTTGCAATAGAACAAAGTCGACTGCCATCCACGGATTGACTCGGGTAAGATTAGGGCCGGAAAAGAACTTTTTCCTCCCATTTGAACCCAGGACCCCCACACATCTGAATCGCTTGAGTTCTCTCGTCACTCGGATTGGCCTTTTTCACCGTCTGGGAGCGACAAGTGAAAATGTGCTTGAAAAGACCCCAATGAGGCCGGCAACCCAAGAAATTCTTGCACAAAGACACGAAAGCAGCGAGATACACGATGGAGTTTGGAGTGAAGTGGTGAAGTTGTGCCCCAAAGAAGTTCAGAAATCCCCGAAAGAAAGGGTGAGGCGGCAGACAAAACCCGCGGTCAACATGGGTGGCCAAGAGAACACACTCACCCTCCTGAGGTTGCGGCTCCAACTCCTTCCCAGGGAGCCGCACTGATCCATGGGGGATCCGTCCCTCATTGGCCATGTCGTCGAGATCCTTCTGACGGATCGTTGAGCGGATCGAGTCGCCCTGGATCCAGCCCTGCGGCAAGCCGGCCCTTGACGAAGATCCGCCCCGACTGGTCGCCCTTCCCTTCGCCTTCACCGTCACCTTCTTCGCCCGCTCCAAAGCCGCCGTCTTCTCTTTCACCATTGTCACCGGCGAAACGTGCACGGAGCAGCAGTGCTGAGGTGGAAGCGCACGCGGCGGATGAATCTAGGGAAGGGAGGAGGAAAGGAGAGCGCACTGTTCAAAAAACCCCGTCCGGGACCTTATATGAGGTTGCTTCCGAGTGACTGACTGGTAGGCCCGGGTGATCCTGTCAAATCCGGCAACAGTCGCCCGCGCGATACGTGGAGAAAAAGATGGCGTGGAGATCAAGGCGTCCCTGCCTTATCCCATCCAATTACCGTGCTTCCTCCGCCACGCTCGCTTCCCGAAATACGAATCCCACTAAATCCGCGCGCCATAGAGTAAATCGTCAGATAGAAGATTTCCTCCGTGCTGTCATTCGGAGTTCTCCAAGTACGAAAAACACACTCGACGGATACAAGGAATGGATCAAGGCGACTGAAAAAGCAGTTGAAGCCGTCACCTAAGCTCATTGATCCAGAACAAGACGTGCTCATCGCACGAAAAGTGGGTCGGAAGAGTTCTCAACTCCTTCCCCACTCAAACCTCGATCCATTCGGGGGCTAGTGATGAAGCCATGTACATAGGGTTGGGTCATGGACCTGTCCAAGATACCCTCCCCAAGGACATCTCTTGAAGAAACCACCTTTCAATCGACCTGGAAGGATTCCACTCGACGGACTGAAGACACTCGACCATGAAGCCAACCACTCGTCCACTAGGAGATCTACAGTCAGTCTGCACGCAAACGATCGGTCATTAAGTGGCTTTATGGTCATCATAGCACTTTATGTGGGACGTTACCAGTAACTCCCTATCTTAATGTACCTTAATCCCTGCATAACTCAGGGCTGGAGGAGTCTGGCGAACTCTATATAAGCCACCCCCCTTGTCGGTGTCAAAACCGGCGGATCTCGGGTAGGGGGTCCCGAACTGTGCGTCTAGGCGGATGGTAACAGGAGACAAGGGACACAATGTTTTTACCCAGGTTCGGGCCCTCTCGATGGAGGTAATACCATACTCTTGCTTGATTAATATTGATGATATGGGTAGTACAAGAGTGGATCTACCACGAGATCAAAGAGGCTAAACCCTAGAAGCTAGCCTATGGTATGATTGTTGTTCATCCTACGGAATAAAACCCTCCAGTTTATATAGACACCGGATAGGGTTAGGGTTACACAGAGTCGGTTACAATGGTAGGAGATCTACATATCTGTATCGCCAAGCTTGCCTTCCACGCCAAGGAAAGTCCCATCCGGACATGGGACGAAGTCTTCAATCCTGTATCTTCATAGTCCAGGAGTCCGGCCAACGGTGATAGTTCGGCTATCCGGACACCCCCTAATCCAGGACTCCCTCAGTAGCCCCTGAACCAGGCTTCAATGACGACGAGTCCGGCACGCATATTGTCTTCATTGCAAGGCGGGTTCCTCCTCCGAATACTTCATAGAAGATTTTGAACACATGGATAGTGTCCGGCTCTGCAAAACAAGTTCCACATACTACCATAGAGAGAATAACCTTTGCACAGATCTGCTGACGTATTCCGCGGCGTAACATCACACCAAGGCCAGGCCTTTATACGAATCGTTTTTTATGGTTCCACATTAGCACGTTTAGCGTGGCGGTTTCCTTGGCACGTCTTATCAAAGCGGAGATCGTGCCCCCTTATTCCGGGATTCCCATCAATACGGACGTGGGTAACCCAATCGTGCCCGTTGGCACGCCTCCTCCATCGAAGGCGAGTCCCGAACGGTCACGGGGAGGGCTCTTGGTATTCAACCTCTTTATAACGAGACCAAGGCCCGCTCTTCTTTTTCAATCTCAATCGAATCCGCCCCTCGCTTCGAGTTCCAACACCCAAAGCTCCAGATTTAGGCACCTCGGACCTTTGACGATGTCCAGGTCTGACCTGCACGGCCGGTGGATGTCTTCCTCCTTCACGGAAGAAGACGTGCTAAAGCTGAGAGACGCCAGGTATCTCACCGGTGAAATTTCGCATAGGCTGCCTGCCCAAGGGCAGGTTATTCCCACTCCCGAGCCTGGTGAGAGCGTGGTATTCGTGTCTCACTTCCTTCGGGGTTTAGGCTTCCCGAAGGACCCCTTTGTGAGGGGGCTCATGTTTTATTATGGGCTGGAATTCCATGACTTGGATCCGGAGTCCATCCTCCACATCTCGTCGTTCATTGTTGTATCTGAAGCCTTCCTCCGCATTACCCCACACATCGGATTGTGGATCAAGACCTTCAAAGTGGAGCCGAAGATGATCAAGGGGCATCAGGCAGAGTGCAGAGGGGCTGTTATAAGCAAGAATGCTGACGCTCCATGGCCCGAGGGCTCTTTTCAAGAGGAGCTTAATTTATGGCAGCAGGAGTCGTTTTATATCACCGCTCCCAGGGGCTCCAAATGGGCGGTGCCACCTGCCTTCCGCTCGGGTCCTCCATTGCGGTGGGCGTCATGGGTTAATAAAGGGCTCGACTGGGGACCGTCCAAGGATGTACCTCTGTTGCAGGGCCGTATTCAAGACCTCTTAGAGAGAGAGAGAGAGATCAATCTGGTCGTAGTGGCGCAGGTCATGTTGATTCATCACACCTTGCCCTGCAAACGTCGCCCCCTCCGCCTGTGGGAGTTTAATCCGGAGGGACCACGAGGTCTCCAACATTTTATGGGCGTAACGCCCGTGGAGATGTACCAACTATTCTTCGGATCACAAGCAATGTGTCCGGACTTAACCGAGGACGCAGGTCTGAGCTACAATCGCCCGGATACTCAAGTAAGTAGTCCTGTACCCGGACTTGCTATCCGCATATTTTATCATACACTTGCCCTTAAAAGAGCTATCCTTTAAACCGGAGTGGATAGCAAAAGCAAAACTGATTAGGTGTCCGGCCCCCCTCCCTGAGACCATGCCGGATCCTGTATTAACCAAGATGCTAGAGGTTGTGCCTTTTGAAGAAGGCGAAGCGGGAAACAAGGGAACTACCACCTCCGTGAAGGAGGCTATCAAGAAAGGGGGGATCGATAATCCCTCCCTCCAAGGGGAGTAGAGGACCGCCTCTGAAGATCCGGAGACCAAAGCCTCGAAGCGGGGGAAGAGATCTTCACCTGAGGGTCCTGTGGCGGGAGATGCCCCGGCCGCACTATTTCCCCAAGGAGATCAGCCCTCCAACGAGCCGTAAGTAAAAAGGGGGGGGGGGTATTTTTTTAAAAGAGAGACATCCCCATTTTATTTCTGAAGGTAACCGAAAGTTTACCTTGTAGTTCGGATCTCAACCCTTCACAGCAGAGCTCGTCTTCAGGGGATATTGATCCAGAGATGATGGAGAGTGAAACGCCTCCACTTGCCGTACCGTTATGCGAGGAGGACAACCCTGAGGTGTCGTCGCGGAGGGCTTCTCCGAATCCGGCGGGGCCAGAAGGCAGCCGCATGTCCCCTCAAAGCTCTTCGTGTCCGGCCTTCGAAAAAGGCCACCGTACGAGTCCGGCACCAGCGGGTGTACGGTCGGAGGAGCTGAAGGATTTGCTCGGGCGAGCGTCTATCTCGGAAGATCACCGTACCTTAATGGGTACGGTGATTGAAAGGATTTCATCCGCTGAGAGAGGATTGCATGAAGCCGTCGCAAGTTTACTGACGGGTTTTGAGGTACGCAAAATGATGTACCTTCTGACAGTTCTGCATATAAAATGTGCCCTGTATAGATAGTAGCCCCTGAGACTTGGTGCGGTGTCAAAAAATGACGGCGCGCTGAGGATCATAACCCCAGGTATAATATGCGCTCTTCCTATGTAGGTGGCGAAGCATCCGGTGGCTAGCCGGGCTGATGAATTTTCCAAACTGAAGCAGCAACTTGACGTGGCGGATGCGGACATCACGCTTGTTAATAAGCGGCTTGACGAGTCACAAGGTATGCAACTTCTCCGCGGACACCTGGTAAGGGAGCTTGACGCCCATGCCTTACAACATGTATGCTTAATGCAGATGGTGCCGCTGCTATGGAGAACCTTCGGGCGGAGCTCGCCCGAGCCAAGGAGCAAGCCAGAAAAAGTGATGTGGCGGCCTTGAAGGCGGCCGCAGAGCTAAAAGCCGAACATGTTGCTCACTGCTGAAGCAAGAAAGAAATGGCCGAGATGGCCATGAAATTGAAGAATGCTACTGACCGTTGCGAGCTTCTTGAAAAAGAAGATCGAGCGAAACAAGAGGACCTGAAAAAGGCCACCACCGAGGCCAAGGAGACTCGCTCTGCGATGAGAGCTATGAAGGAGGAGATACGTCAGGCCGGAGATATTGTGGCTGGAAAGCCCTTTCTGATGCGGAGAAAATTCACAGACCCTAAGTATGCTCAATTGGACCGGCTGTGGAGTGGGAAGGATGCTTATCTGGACTTGGCGGCGAGTGCCGCAGACGCGGCCGAACACTTCCGAGGTCAAAAGGATCACGGAATGGAAGAGCTTTTTTGGTCGCAGTTCCATAGGCCGGAGCGTCCACTTTCGTTAACCGAATGTTTGGCCGAATGGGCTGAGCTGAATAGGTTGTCTGGACTTGCCATGAAGGCTGTCGTGACTCATTTGTGGCCGAAAAGGCCCGAGCCGAAGAGTTATTTTGGCTTGTTGCAGTAGTTCCTTGGTGCGGTGCCGCATATCGATGCAATGAAGCGGTCAGCATGCATAGAGGGTGCGCGGATGGCTCTTGCCCGTGTCAAGACATACTGGCGGAGATGAAGGCCACCGACGTTGCATCCCAAGATTCGGACAGAAGCCGAGTACCTGTCGAGCACTATTTGAGGAAGTCCTGCAGGGCGCTTGTTTAATAGAGACGCTTGTTTAATGACATGTGTGATTTGTGAAAACAATGTTTCAATATAATATAAGAGCTTTTTATACTTGTGCGTTCAAGTATTAAAACACCTCATGTGCGGCCGTTGATGTATATGTGTATATAACCAGAAAGATGGCAGTCCTTGGCTTCAGCCCCCACGCACATAGTGCGGGGGTGTTTGCAAAAAGGCGCATTTTCACACTTAATCTAACATCTTGGTCCTGTAAAGGAGGTGATAGCGTAGAAAACTAGGCAACCGGACTATAATGCTTTATCACTTTCACTTAGCCATAGGAGTTCGATGGTGGGGCTACTATATAGCCCCTAGGGGCATAACGCTCTCCCGAATTTGGGGCGCGTATGTGCCTGACCGGGAAACGGCCCTTCGTCAATGCAGGGGAATTCTAAACATTCCGCTGGGTCATCGAGTGGTTGACTAGTCTCACGCTATATCATGACAGTCAGTTTTCGGCTTTCTCCACTGAGGTGCTCACCTGGCCGAACCGGGGCACAATCGCAGTAGTTCTACTGGTGCCGCGTTAGCCGATAAAACGGAACGTAAGGCAGCAAAACACAGGAGCCGGGCAAACCCAACATTTGACCAAAGACATGATTCGGAGCTGATGCATATAAGGCCTAACTCGAGACGCCAAACACTCCCTAAGGTCTTCGGTCTTTATGAAAATGGGCAGAATAATACCCTAAGCACCTGGTGTCCAGGTACGTGCAAAGATTCTGGTGTGGCCGATGCCAAAACACCAGCCTCCTCCTCGGTTATAGCAAGAAACCGGGGGATGTGTATCAACAAGAGACAGTAAAAAAAGGTTTACGCAGGGTCTTAATCTGAAAGAATCCTTGCAACGGGTCCCTACTGCACGTCTGTGCCTATGTCTCCGTTGTGCTGTATCTTGGACGGACGTAGCACGTTGTTCATCTGTAAAAGAGAAGAAGCATGTTGTTCATCTGTAAAAGAGAAGAACTTAGTTGAAAAGAAAAAAAGATCATGCAAAAAAATGTACTTTATATTAAATAAACAGAGTACGGTTTGAAAGGTGAATACGATTGAGCTTTATTGTCTCTTGTTGTACATGCGTGCAGCCCCTTGTACGGGGGTATGCCGGTAGTAGGCGCGGACTCGTCTAGCCATGTCCGGGGTTCGAATGACCTATTCAGGTGCTTTGATTAGCGGAGCCGGATTCGTGTGGGACTGTCAAGGCAGTCTCACGTTCTTCCGTGCTCGAGTAACACTTCATACTCCCTTTTAATGAGATGATGCTGCATGGACCGGGCATTTTAAGTGTAAGAGATGCATAATGCGGTATCGCGTTAAAGCGGGCGAAAGCTTCACGCCCCAGTAGTGCTTGATATCTACTTTCGAATGGGGCAATGTGTAAGGTTAACTTTTCACGACGGAAGTTGTCGGATGAGCCAAATACAACTTCTAGTAGTAGGGAGCCCGTACAATGGGCATATAGGCCTGGCATTACTCCTTTCAAGGAGGTGTTGCTATGGCGAATTTTGGTTGGGTCTACCCCCATTTTGCGGATTGTGTCCTGATATAGCAGGTTTAGATCGCTACCTCCGTCCATTAGGACTTGTGTAAATTGGAGTCCGTCGATTATAGGATCTAATATCAAGGCAGTCCATCCTGCGTTCCGGATACTTCCGGAATAGTCCTGATGATCGAAGGTGATTGGTTTTGACAACCATCGTTCGGGCTCTGCTGGGATAGACCGTGTGGCGCGTGTTTCTATGGGCGCCGCTCTGTTTTTCCCTTTTGTCACTTGAAGTGAGTTCACTGTTTTGACTTTTTGTGGGAAATTCTTTTGTTTTCCGGTGCTCTGCTTGTGGGGTTCGTCATCGTCCTCGCTTGGTGTGTCGAGCCCCTTTGTGTTCGGCATTGAGTTTGCCGGACTGCTTCAAGACCCAACAATCTCTGTGGGTATGGTTTGCAGGCTTCCCAGGAGTACTGTGGATTTGGCATATTTTGTCCAAGATTTTGTTTAGGTTGGATAGCTCATCGCTATCGTCCTTGAGGGGCAGTTTTTTATTGTTCTGCCGGGAGCTTCTGAATCCGGCGTTGACTGCCGTGCTCTTCGGGCTCTTTCCCTTTGTCCGGCGCTGATCCTTGCTGCGTCATGGTTTTCCATTTCCATCCCTGACTTCGTATGTACTTGGGTCGCTGGTATTGCATCTTGCCAGCCAACTATCCTCTCCCGCGCAAAAGCGGGTCATGAGGCCTTGTTAATGCAGCCATGGTTCTCGGCTTCTCCTGGCCGAGGTGTCTGGCAAGCCATTCGTGTCGGACGTTGTATTTGAAAGCTGCTAGGGCTTCGGCGTCTGGACAGTCGACTATTTGGTTCTTTTTGGTAAGGAACCTGTTCCAGAATTTGCGGGCTGACTCTCCGGGTTGTTGAGTTGTGTGACTTAAATCGTCTGCATCCGGAGGACGGACATAAGTCCCTTGAGAATTTGCTCGAAAAGCATCCTCGAGCTCTTCCCAACTTCCAATGGTATTTTCAGGGAGGCTTTTGAGCCAATGTCGGGCTGGCCCTTTCAGCTTGAGGGGTAAGTATTTTATGGTGTGGAGATCATCTCCTCTGGCCATGTGTATGTGGAGGATGTAATCCTCGATCCAGACTCCAGGGTGTGTTGTTCCGTCGTATGCCTCTATGTTTACGGGTTTGAATCCCGCCAGGAATTCGTGATCCAGCACCTCATCGGTGAAACACAGGGGGTGTGCGGCACCCCTATATTTGGGTGTGCCGTGATGTTTGGATATTTGGTGTGTTGCATTGCATGAAAGAGCTTGCTTTCTCGGCCCATAGATGGACCTAACTAGGCCATCCTTGTGATGTGAATCCTTATGCGGATCGCATGCCGAATTGTGTGCGGCGCCGCTTGCCGCTCCATGTTTGCCATGTGGTCGTCTATCCGACCGGGCAGCCTCTTTGTTCTTTGATTGCGGGGGCTTTACGGCCTCCTCATCGAATTCGGGCAGTAATTTGCGCTTCGGGTAGCTCTTTGTTTGGCGACTGTCGCCGTATTTCTCTGTGGTGTTGAGTACTTTGCTCCATCTGATTCTGGGTGCATCTTCCGCTGTTTTGAGCTTCCGCTTCTGCTTTTTCAGGCTACGCACAGTGGCAACGAGCCTTTTGTGGAGGTTCTTCTGCTCCAACAATTTGTCCGGCGTGAGATCGTCCGGACTGTTATCTTCGCCGGGGACGGGTTGTTTATCCAAGTTGTCCTGTTCGGACGGTTGCTCGATAGCATGTTGGTCGTCCACCGGTTCGCCCTGCTCTATGGCTGGTCTTTGTCGAGGCGGGACTTGGTCCGGCGTTTACGTTGCCGTTTTGACTGCTTTTCGAGGGATTTATCCTTCGTAGTGTCCCGTTGTTCCTCGTCGTCACTTCCTTTACGTGTATCCACCATGTATACATCATGGGATGAGGTGGCTGTCCAGTATCCTATAGGTGCTGGTTCATGGTTGTCTCCTACATCGTCGTCCATACCGTCGATGTCTTCGGAGTCGAAATCGAGCACGTCGTTTAAGCTTTCGACAGTGGCTACAAAGTGGGTGGTGGGTGGGCGTTGTTCTTCGTCGTCCGCATCCCAACCTTCCTGACCGTAGTCCGGCCAGGGCTCTCCAGATAAAGAGAGAGACTTTAGTGAATTCAGGATGTCGCCAAAGGGCGAGTGCTGAAAGATGTCCGCGGCAGTGAACTCCATAACCGGCGCCCAATCAGATTCGATTGGCAGGGGCGCGGAGGGTTCAGAGTCCGGAGAGGAGTCTGGCACCTTGGAGGCACGGTCTTCGCAAAGAACAGGGATGGAGTTCGGCTCAATATCCTTAGAGATCATAGCCCCCGAGGCGGTGTCCAACCACTCGTCCTCGATCGGCGGAGTCGGCTCCGAGCTAAGGGTCGGAGCGGACACTGGTGCGGCCTCCAGGGCACTGTTCAGCGGTAGAGCTAGATCATGCCCATCGAGACAGTGCGGCGCGCTTGGCTGTGGCTCGAATCCGTCGAAGATCAAGTCTCCACGGATGTCGGCCGTGTAGTTCAAACTCCCAAATCTGACCTGATGGCCAGGGGCGTAGCTTTTGATATGCTCCGGATGGCCAAGTGAATTGGCCCGCAGTGCAAAGCCGCCGAATACAACGATCTGTCTGGGGAGAAAAGTCTCACCCTGGACCGCGTCGTTGTTGACGATCGAAGGATCCATCGGGCCTAAGGATGACGACACAGAGGAACTCTCAATGAAAGCACCAATGTCGGTGTCAAAACCGACGGATCTCGGGTAGGGGGTCCGGAACTGTGCGTCTAGGCGGATGGTAACAGGAGACAAGGGACACGATGTTTTTACCCAGGTTCGGGCCCTCTCGATGGAGGTAATACCCTACTCCTGCTTGATTAATATTGATGATATGGGTAGTATAAGAGTGGATCTACCACGAGATCAGAGAGGCTAAACCCTAGAAGCTAGCCTATGGTATGATTGTTGTTCGTCCTACAGACTAAAACCCGCCGGTTTATATAGACACCGGATAGGGTTAGGTTTACACAGAGTCGGTTACAATGGTAGGAGATCTACATATTCGTATCGCCAAGCTTGCATTCCACGCCAAGGAAAGTCCCATCCGGACACGGGACGAAGTCTTCAATCTTGTATGTTCATAGTCCAGGAGTCCGGCCAACGGTGATAGTTCGGCTATCCGGACACCCCCTAATCCAGGACTCCCTCACCCCTCCTCAGTGTAAAGGGTTGGCACCCCTGTAACTCATACACACATAATACAGTCGACCACCTCCGGGCTCCGAGACGTAGGGCTGTTACTTCGTTCGAGAAGGGCCTGAACTCGTAAACATCTTGCGTATACAACTACTCCATAGCTAGGATCTTGCCTCTCCATTCATACCCCCCATTCTACTGTCAGACTTAGAACCACGACAGGAGGCAAGTGGATGGCCTCTACCGTTCGGGAGAAGGACATCAAAAAGCTTCGGGGCAGGGTATTTGGCCAAGAGAATCAGCCACCGTCTTCCGACGGCGGGACAAATCGTCCCCACCCCGGAACCCCGCGAGAGGGTGGTATTTCTCCCTCATTTTGTCTGCGGGCTAGGGTTTCCCCTCCACTCATTTGTTCGCGACATCATGTACTATTATGGGATCGATTTTCATGATCTATCTCCCAATTCTTTCCTCAATATCTCGACATTCATCGTCATGTGCGAGGTTTTTAATGTGAAGCCCAAGGTAGTGAGCGGCGAGCATGCCGAATGTGGAGGAGTGGCAGCAGTAGTGGTTCTACATCATAGAGCCGCGTGGCAAGGAATGGGCCACCGCCCCAGAGTTCAGATCCGGCGCCCCCTGCGGCTTACGTCATGGCCCAAGAAGGGCCTGAACTAGGCTTCGTCTAACGAGCTATTGGAGCTCCAGACGCATGTCCAAGATATGGAAGAAAAGGACATCAAGCTCGTCAATGTAGTCCAGGTGATGTTAGTTCGCCGGATTCTACCTTGTCAACACTGGGCTTGCAATCTATGGGAGTTCGACCCGACCAAGCACTAGACCTTGTCAGAGCTCTTTGGCTCTTCGCATAAAGACATCTGTAAGGTGCTTTTCAAGTCCAGCAAATCATGGCCGGACTCCGCCCAGGACCGCGGGTACCAACTGTCCCCCCCCCGGCAAGTTCGGTAAGTGATCGCTTGTTGACAGTTCGTATGTTTCATTCGCATATTCTTTAAGAAAATGCCTAAAGTGGTTCCCCCAAATTTCCTAGGGCTGGGCGAAGAAGGCAGGGCGGATCTACTGTCCGGCCCCGCTACCAGAAGAACCGGCCGGCCCACTTCTAACGAAGATGCTGGTCCCGGCGCCTTACAAGGCACCAAAGAAGAAGGCCGAAAATGAGGCCAAGAAGATGAGGGGCGGCCTCCGTCATCGTGGCGCTTCGGACGCAAGATCCAAAGAGTCCAATGCCCATTCTTCCTCCGAAGAGGATGAGGAGGAGGAAGGAGATGAATCCCCTGCGGGGGGAAGAAAGAAAAGGACGGCCTCCACATCCTTGGAGGCCGAGCCACCTAAGAGGGGGAAAACTCCTCTACAAGAGGAGTCCACCGGTGCCACCGATAGCAGCCCGGAGTGGGATCCCAGGGCAGAGCCCCTGGTGAACTCGTTAGTATAAAACCCGAACATACTCATGCGTCCGGACTTGTCATGGCATCACATTCTAATCTGCGCCGTGCTTTTTTCAGTCCGATGAAGCCCCGTGCCGAACAACCCTTGTCAGAAGATCTGCTGGGGTCGGACGCTATGGAGAGCGGAACACCCCCGAAGGCCTCCTCTTCCACACATAGGAATGAAACTGAGGTTTCGTCCCAGAAGGACCCAGGCCACGGAGGAGGGCAAAAGGTCACAAAGGCGGCGCCAGGAGGCCATACTTCAGGGGCCGGACACACGGGAGAGAGAGCTCCCATGGGCATCAACGGCGGGGGTCATCTTGAATCCAGACCCCAGCCGGACACGTTTCTAGAGACCCATAAGGTCCCCGAGTCAGAAAGACGGCCTCCGCCAACTGGAGGAGGTATGCTTGCTCCACCGGTTGCCTCTATCCAACCAGAGGTGCCGGATACTTTATTGGCGGTGCTGAAGGGTGCCTCCATCGTTGATGAACACCGTGCCCTCATGGGTGCGGTGATTGAGAAGATTCAGTCCGCTGGGAGTGAATTGAATGAATCCTGTATCAGCCTCATAAGAGGCTTTGAGGTATGTTTTATGATTTTTTGGGAGAGTGTCATGGTATAGATAGCAGCGCTGATACACTATTCGGTGAAAGAAAGAACCGAACAGCGGATCACATTCATGATCGCAGGAGACTCACTTGATGACATCTATCACTCTTTTTAATCAGCAGGCATCTATAGCGACTGCCGCCTCTCATGCTGCGGAAGTATCCGGACTGAGGCATAGTCTGGAGCGGGCCGAAGGATAACTTGGCCAAGTGAAGAGACAACTGGAGGATAATCAAGGTAGGTAGAAACCTTGTTTATGTAGCACGAATGAATAAGTGTACATGATGAAAATATTTTTATAATGTGCTCTAGGAGCGATGGGCGAAATTGGGGCTCTCAGGAAGGCTGTGGCCTAAGCCGAGAAGAAGGCAGCCGTAGAGCAGGCTCTTCGTGAGAAACACGAGGCTAGAGTTATTGAGGTTGAGCGAGAGCTTCAAGAGGCCGTGCAGAAATGTGAGACCTTGGAGCAGAGTTTAGCAGGGAAAGAATCCAAACTCTCCCAGGCTTGCCAAGCCGCAAGTGATGCCAGGGCAGAGGCCTAAGGTGCCCTGAAGGAAATCCAGGAGGCGAGGAAGATTGCGGCTGGTAAGGCTTTTTCTATACAAAGCGAGTATTTTGAAAGGAGACAATCAAGTTGAGTTTAAATTTTGATTTTTCCAAGGGTATTTGCGGAGCTGCCACGCAGCATATCTGATGCCGCCCAATTCTACCAAGCCGAAGAGAGGAATACTGCGGATAAACTCTTCTAGATGCAGTATCTGGTGCCAAATATCCGGTGCCGTTTTCCGATCAGCTGAAGCAGCTGGTCGAACTGCGTAAGGCCGCCGAGCTAGCCATGAAGGATTTGATTATCCGGCTGTGGCCTGCCGAGCCGATTCCAAGCTGTTATTTCGGGCTCGTTAAGCGGATTGCAAGTGCCTGCCCTCGACTCGAAGTCATCAAGCGGTCGGTCTGCATATAAGGTGCACGAATGGCCTTCGCCCGTGCAAAGGTGCATTGGGTGAAGATGGATGCAGAAAAGCTAATGACCGAGGGACCGCCAGAGGGGAAAGAGCACCGCAAGCCAGAACTGTATTATGAAGGTGTCTTGAAAGGGGCCCGCCTTGCAGTGGAGCAGTGCACCAAGGACATTATATTTCCGTGAATACGGTCGTGTTTTTCCTTTGTAATATTTGAACAAGGTCTTTATTTATTGCTTGTCGTATGAAAGTTTTTCCTCCTGTGTGACCGTTTTATATAATAATCCTGAGATTCGACCAGTCGTCGGCTTCCGCCCCCACGTAGTGAGTACGGGGGTGTTCGGGATAAACCTGAGCACTCTTTATCCCAGTTTTGGGTCCCTAAAGGAGGTGTTTAGCACAGCGAACCAGGCAATCGGACTATAGGGTTTTATCGCTCTCACTTAGCCATAGGAGTTTTTTCGAGGAAGGTAGGCGCAGCCCCTGGTGTTCGGAAGACCGCACGAGGGGCTCTATAAGCGCCTGATCGGAAAAGGCTGATCCATCGCACGCTGCATTGGTTATGGCATTATGCGGAAGAAATCCTTAAAGATTTTAGAACCTCTCGAACAGCTGACCAGCTCTCGCTACATCATGACAGTCAGTTTTCAGCTTTCTCTACTGAGGTGCTCGTCTGGAAGAACCGGGACACAATCGCATTAGTTCTCCTAGTGCTACCTTAGCCGATATAGCGGAATGTAAGGTACCAAAACATAGGAGCCGGGCAAACCCAACTATTGACCCAAGACATGATTCAGAGATGATGCATATAATGTTATAAGTTCGGGGTGCCGAACTACCGTGAAGGTGTTCGGAATTTTTTGCCGTAGTATGGGCATGATGAAGCCCCTGGAATATTAAGGCATATCGCGATAAGCAGCCGCCTTTTAACAAAAGAGTTTTAAATAAGAAATAGCAGTAGATGAGCATCACATAAATCCACATGTTGTATTTGAATGATACGTCAATGCGTATAAGTACAAAATGATGTGATAAAAGGAAATATGATTGCGGAACCTGCTGATACCAGGCGTGAGGAAATTGTGTTTGGATCCGGGGTGTAGTCGGATGATCATGGAGGGGAATATCTAGAGATTCCCTTACGCGCTCAAACTGTTGCCACGCCGTCCATCCTGGCCTACGTAAAGGTGAACCTGCAAAGAAAATGCAAGAAATGGTTTTGCGCCACCTGGCAGTGGAGCTGCAGTATGTGGCTTGTATTATCTTTTTTTGAAGTGTTTTTCATTAAGCTCTAGGCGAACCGGGCTATCCCGCCACGTAGTAGTTCAGACTCCTTTGATGGTGTCCGGGAGCTTGGTCTTCGACTCGAGGTTCGGCGGGAAGGTGCCATCCGTTGTTCTTGTTGTTAAAGCGGTGGTACACTCTTCGGCAATGAGGGGGAGTTCGGACCTGCCATTAACCATGATGACGCCGCGTGGACCGGGCATCTTTAATTTATAGTAGGCATAATGTGGCACCGTGTTGAACCGAGCGAACGCGGTTCGTCCGAGCAGTGCCTGATGGTCACTGTGAAAAGGAGACGATGTCGAAGACTAAGGCTTCGGTACGGTTATTGTCCGGAGATCCGAAGATTACTTCCAGTGTGATTGAGCCCGTGCAACAGGCCTCTACACCTAGTATGACACCTTTAAAGGTGGTTTTTGTGGGCTTGATCCTTGAGGGGCTGATGCCCATTTTGCACACTGTATCCTGGTATAGCAGGTTCAGGCTGCTACCTCCGTCCATAAGGACTTGTGTGAGGTGGAATCCGTCAATGATGGGGTCGAGAACCGATGCGGCCGAACCACCATGACAGATATTGGTAGGATGGTCCCTATAATCGAAAATGATCGGGCAAGAGGACCATGGGTTAAACTTTGGGTCGATTTTATAGACTTCCCTTAGTGCACGTTTCCACTTGGGGCTGTGGCTTGCGCATATCATATTCATCCTGTATTCGGTGATCGGGGCTCCTCATCGTCATCGCTTTGAGACCCCTTCCCCTTGTTTTTGGCATCTGTCCTGCCGGCTTGTCTGAAGACCTAGCACTCTGTTGGTGTGGTTGGCTGGTGTTCCTGGAATGCCATGAATTTGGCATGGACGGTCGAGTATGCGGTCCAAACTGGACGGACCTGAATTGTTTTTGTTGAATGGATTCTTCCGCTGACCGGACATGGAGCCGCTGAATCGTGGCACTATCACTGTTTTTGTGGCACTTGTGTTTGTTGCACCGTGGTTTGTTGTTGCTATCCTTGGCTTTCAATGTGCTAGGATTGCTTGATGTATTGTTGCTACGAGCCAACCAGCTATCCTCGCCTGCGCAAAAGCGGGTCATGAGTGTCGTGAGGGATGCCATGGACTTTGGCTTTTCTTGGACGAGATGTCAGGCAAGCCACTCATCACAGATGTTATGCTTAAAGGCTGCTAGGGCTTCGGCATCCGGACAGTAGACAATTTGGTTCTTTTTGGTTAGGAACCGGGTCCAAAATTTCCTGGCTGACTCTCCGGGCTGCTGGGTTATGTGAGTTAGATCATCAGCATCCGGTGGTCGCACATAAGTGCCCTGGAAGTTGTCAAGGAATGCGTCTGCTAGGTTCTCCCAACTCCCGATGGAGTTTCCCGGCAAGCTATTCAGCCAATGTCGAGTCGGTCCCTTTAGTTTTAGTGGGAGGTACTTGATGGCGTGTAGATCATCTCCGCGGGCCATGCGAATGTGGAGGAAAAAATCTTCTATCCATACCGCGGGTCTGTGGTACCATCGTATGATTCAATGTTCACGGCTTTAAACCCTTCCAGGAATTCATGATCCATTACTTCATCAGTGAAGCATAGGGGATGTGCGGCGCCTCTGTATCGGGCTTCATTGTATTCGGCACGGCCGGATTTGTTAATGTATTCGGCGTGACGATCCTTGTCACGCGCTGGGGCGCACCCCCATGATCCGTAGATCGATCTTGACTATCCTTCTTTGTTTTCCAATACATCTTGCAGGTCCTTCATGTAGCCCCGGGCCTTAGTATTATCGCTTGATTGGCAACGGGGTGCAATCTGGACTTCGGGCTGGTATGCCGCTTCGTCTCGGCCATGGGGTGGTCGGTCAGCCTCATCATGCACTAGTAGTGTGGGCTTTAACGCCTCCTCCTCGAGTTGAGGTAGCAACCTGTGCTTTGGGTAACTTTTGGTAGGGTGCTCGAGTCTGTATTCCTCGGCAGCCAGGACCTCGGTCCATCTGTCAGTTAGCAGATCTTGATCAGCTTGAAGCTGTTGCTATTTTTTCTTCAGGCTTTTTGCAGTGGCTATAAGCCAGCGTTTGAAGCGCTCCTGCTCGATTTGATCCTCAGGCACGATGAATTCTTCGTCGCCAAGGCTCACTTCATCTTCGAAGAGAGGCATGCAATTGTCATCCTCTGATTTTCCATTTGTTGCCTGTTCTTTAGGGCTAGCTTGCCCATCCTCTTGCTCGGCCTGCTCGAAGCCTGGCTGGGCAGCATTGTTTTCGTCTTCGGCAACCTCTGGATTGTTATCTCTTGTGCCGGTATCGCTATTTCTGCTATGGCGGGGCTTGGAGCGGCGCCTATGACGCCGGTGCTTGGATTGCTTCTCCAAGGGGTTATCGTATGTTGCCTCATTGCCATTGGTTTCTTTGGGGGTGTCCACCATATATATATTGTATGATGAGGTGGCTGTCTAGCGCCCTATAGGCGGCGGTTCCTTTTCCTCTCCTGCATCGTCGTCCATACCGTCGATGTCTTCGGAGTTGAAGTCAAGCACGTCGATTAAGTCATCAATAGTGGCTATTAAGTGGGTGGTGGGTGGGGAACGAATTTCTTCGTCGTCCGATTCCCACTCGAGCCAGACATAGAATCTCCCGACAAGGAAAGAGACCTTAATGAGTTCAGCACGTCACCCAAGGGCGAGTGCTGAAAAATATCCGCGGCGGTGAATTCCATGACCGGTGCCCAACCAGATTCGATAGGCACGGACGCACGTAGTTCGGATCCTGTAGCCAGAGATGAGTCCGAGGGTCCGATGACACCACCCTCACAGGGGGTGGGATCAGTGTTCGGCTCCAGCACCGATGAGTGCGTGGCCTCCGTGACGGGGTCCATCCACCCGTCTTCGGAGGGCGCGATCTGCTCCAGATTGATTCCCGACGCCACCACAGGCGCGATCTCCTGAATAGTGTCCGATGACAGATCAAAGTCATGCCCGTCGTGACCGTCCGGCGCGCCTGACGTGGGCTCAAATCCGTCGAATATAAAGTCTCCGCGGATGTCAGCAGTATAGTTCAAGCTTCCAAATCTGACCTGATGGCCAGGGGCGTAGCTATCGATCTGCTCCAGATGGCCAACCGAGTTGGCTTGCAGTACGAAGCCGCCGAATACCAAGATTTGTCCGGGAAGGAAAACCTCCTCCTGGACCGCATCATTGAAGATGCTTGAGGGAGCCATCAAGCCTTACCGCGACGACACGGTGGAACTCTCAATGAAAACACCAATGTCGGTGTCAAAACCGGCGGATCTCGGGTAGGGGGTCCCGAACTGTGCGTCTAAGGCTAATGGTAATAGGAGGTAGGGGACACGATGTTTTACCCAGGTTCGGGCCCTCTCGATGGAAGTAATACCCTACTTCCTGCTTGATTGATCTTGATGATATGAGTACTACAAGAGTTGATCTACCACGAGATCGTAGAGGCTAAACCCTAGAAGCTAGCCTATGATTATGATTGTTGTTGTCCTACGGACTAAACCCTCCGGTTTATATAGACACCGGAGGGGGCTAGGGTTACACAGAGTCGGTTACAGAGAAGGAGATCTACATATCCGAATTGCCAAGCTTTCCTTCCACACAAAGGAGAGTCCCATCCAGACACGGGATGAAGTCTTCAATCTTGTATCTTCATAGTCCAACAGTCCGGCCAAAGTATATAGTCCGGCTGTCCGATGACCCCTTAATCCAGGACTGCCTCACACGGCTCATGATAGGTCTCGCACGCTGAACCATCTCGACGAGGTCGGTGCAGATGTCCGGCTCAGGGCCCGGCTCGCCGATCTTGCCGATGAAGACGTGGATTCCGCCGAAGGGGACCCGGTACCCGTACTCAATTGAATCGGCATCGGGGCCCCAGCCTACGCCGTCGATGTAGAGCTTGCCGCGACGACTCTTGGTCATCCGACCCACAGCATATCCCTTGAGCCCTTTGAAGCTGCCCTTTAAGAACTCAAATCGACCGTGCGCTGGCCCCACGGTGGGTGCCATGGAATTGTCACATCAGATGTCCTAGGGAAAGGACTTAGTCGTGGATCCATCGCAACTAGGAAGCTTAAAGGGGTTAATCGGGTTTGAGTGGGATTGCTTATGTCTCGATTAGCAGGGAGCGAAACCGCTTGACCTAGCTCTCGATCTAATGTTACCTGCCCTGAACCGCCGCCGGGTCGTCCCTTTATATATAGAGGTCGAAGCCCAGCGGCTCTCAGAGTCCTGCCCGGCTCATAAACAATGTCCGGCTCGGTCTCTGTCTATTCCTGCCTTACAACACAAGTTACATACATACGATGGTTTATCTCTACGGGCCCTGAGTCGCCTTTGGGCTTGGGCCCTTAACTGAACCGCCATCTTCAAGTGTCGTCTTGGGATTCATATCTTGAATCGCCATGGGTATAACCTGGCCCTCCTGGGTGGTTCATACCTAATAGTTATATCCCCAACACCACCCGAAACACCACAGTGTAATGGTGTGTCCGAACGCCGTAACCTCTCTTTATTAGATATGGTGTGATCTATGATGTCTCTTACTGATTTACCACTATCATTTTGGGGTTATGCTTTAGAGACGCGACTGCATTCACGTTAAATAGGGCACCATCTAAATCCGTTGAGACGAGACCATATGAACTGTGGTTTGGCAAGAAACCCAAGTTGTCGTTTCTTAAAGTTTGGGGTTGCGATGCTTATGTGAAAAAAAGCTTCAACCTGCTAAGCTCGAACCCAAATCGGAGAAATGTGTCTTCATAGGATACCCAAAGGAAACTGTTGGGTACACCTTCTATCACAGATCCGAAGGCAAGATATTTGTTGCTAAGAATGGATCCTTTCTAGAGAATGAGATTCTCTCGAAAGAAGTGAGTGGGAGGAAAGTAGATATTCGTTGCTCCCTTATTGGAAAGTAGTTCATCACAGAAATCAGTGTGACGCCCGGAAAATTATACTACAGTAATTCCCAGCTAATGATGCCACGCCACCAATCTTACTGTTGTAAACCTCACGATCATTCAATCCCCTTCGAATTCAAAATTGAAAATCAAGTCAAACGGTAAAAGTTTTCAAACATTAAAATTAAAATGTTCTAGAGGTTAAAAATAATGCATAGGTAATTATGGTGGAGGATCACATTTTTATAAAATAAATAAATTCTCTAAACTAAAAAAGCAGTGGCTTAAACAAATAATTAAATGCATTTCATAAATATTAAAACATCAAACTATTTTATTTAGGTATAAGAATTAATGTGGCAGTAGTATATTTATAAATACTAATTTAGGGGCTAGTGGTATCTTTTATAGAACTAAAAATAAAATAATACTAATATGAAAAGAGGAACTATAATAAAGTAAATAAAATGAAAACAGAAAGAAAAATAGAAAGAAAAGAGAAAAACTAAAGCTACACTGTGTACTGTAGCCCATTGCTACAATACACAGCCCAGCCCACCTAACCCCTGTCTCCTTCCTCCTATTCACTAGGGGCCAGGTGTACAGAGAGCTCCTATGCGCCACTCGTTGCGGCGAATTGTCGAGCGGACGCATAGGCACGTCTCCAGCTGGGCCGGCCCATTAGCGCAACGCAGTGAAAGACTCCCAAAAAAACTTCGCTCGAGGGAGGGACCTCCATCTTTGAACGCAAGATGCCTAGCCAACGCGATAGACCAGCTTTCTTGGTTTGCAATGGCATGCGAAGCCAAATGTAATGTAGATCTGAACATTTTCTCAAATTCCTAACGCAAAAATTATTTTGAAAAAGTCTTTCCAAATTTAGAAGAAAAACTAAAAAGCTTGAACAAAGTTTTGAATCAAACGAACACTTTTTAAAATCCCAAACATTTTTTGAATTTATAGAACAATACTTGAACCTGAACATTTTTTAAAAGCACGAACATTGTTTCTATCCTGAGAATAAATGTTGAAACGGAGAACAAATTTGGAAGCACGGAAAAAAAATTAAAGCATGAACATTTTTTTAATATTGAGAGCAAATTTTGAAACGTAGAACAAATTTGGAAGCGCGAAAAATTTCTTTAAGCACGAACATTTTTTTGAATATTGAGAACAAATTTTGAAACGGAGAACAAATTTGAAAAACCCGAACAAATTTGGACCGCAAACGTAAAAACGGAAACAAAAAAATTGAAGCCAGGTACATCATATTAATTTCAAAAGTTTTGACCGTTTTTGTGTAATGAAAACAATTTTTTAATTTTGAGAACAATTTTTAAAAAACTAAACTTTTTATGGAAAGGCAAGCAAAATTTGAATATTTCGAAAAAGAAGAGAAAAGAAAAAGAAAATGAAATAAGAAACCAAAGAAATAAAACAGACAGAATAAAGAAGAAAAGAAAAAAGAAACAGAAAGGAATTTGAAAATCTGAAGAACAAAAAGGAAATAGAAAGAGAAGAAAAAGAATTGAAAAAGGAAATAAAGAAACAGAAAAACAAAGAAAGAAGAAAAAACAAATAGAAAAAGAAAAAAACTAGTGAAAAACTGGTTCAAGAACCTTCTAGAAGGTTCCTGAAACTGGTCAGGAACCTTCCAGAAAGTACCCAAAACAAGATACTGTAGCGCATGTACTATCTCGTAGTTGGGCCGGCCCATCTTGATCGCTAGGACGCTCGCCTATGTGCGTTCGCTCGACATTCTGCCGCAATGAGCGTCCGTTAGGATATTCCAGGTGTACACGCCCTGGCCGTCCATGCTCGATGCCGTCGGCGGATGACCGCCACCGCGATGCTACAGAAGCCGCGGGTGGATAAGAACCTCCTCCCAGTCCACCCAACGAAAACCTAGCCATTTTCCCCTCACCTCTCGCTCTAGCTCGCTCGATCCCGGGCTCGGCGGAGCCATCGCCGCCATGACCACCGGCGTCCGCGCACTCTCATCGACCCCGCACCGCTCGAAGGTGTCCAGGGCATCGCTTCATCATCCACGTCGTCCCCGAGGAGCAGCTCAAGCTGGGGAATCGCCAAGCCACCGGAATCATCCATCCCTTTCGTCGGACGCCGCCGCTACCTCGCTGCCGATCCACCAGATTTCGACCTCCCCCGAGCCCATGGAGCAGACCTACAACCTCCTTGTGAGCCCTGCCTCCTTTTCTGTATTTTCTCGAGCTCGAATTCGACCCCCGTCGCATGCCCCGCAAGCCTTAGCCCCCACCGCCGCTGCCGTCGAACATCAATGGTGCAGTCGACTTCGACCACCCTAGCTCATTCCGCCACCACCACCGTGCTCACCGCGTCGCTCGCATCTGGTTGAGAGAACCTCCGGTCCAGCTAGTCGCCAAGGCCGTCGTGGCCGAAGCCCCGCCGTAGCCACACCGGGTGTGCTCCCTGTGCCTTTGCCCGCCCGGGGCCGGCGCCCCTCGCGTGTGCGCGTACGCCCAGGGCCGCGCCATGTAGCTGCTACTGTTGCTTTGCGCTTGCCCGCCTCTGCTCCCGCTAACTGCTGCTGCTGCCTTGCACTACCGCTGCAAATAGCTACTGCTGCTACTGCCGCCTGCCGCTGCTGTCGCCGCTGTCTGCCTGCTGCTGCGCTACTCCTCCTACTTGCTGCTCGCAAGCCAATGCTGCTCCTTGCTACTATTGCCGCCGACTGCTGCTCAACTGCCGCTGACTGTAGCTGCTACTGAACATGGCAATGGCCATAGATGAATGTGTTGTATGCGTGAGAGCATCTCCAACAGGTGCCCAATGCGTGGCGCGCTAAAATCTGGTTTGCAGCCCGTGCATCGCCAGGTTTGGTGCGTCGCACAGTGCTTGCTCCAGCAGAAGCGCTAAAATGCAGCGCGCGCGTAGCTCCTACTGCACGCTAAAATGCAGCGCGCGCGAGCAGCCGGCGCACACATTTGTTCTCATTTTGGGCACAAATTTCACACATCAACACAAAACACATGGCATATATTGAATCACAAACATCATTCCAACCAAGTTCGTGCCCAAAAGTTCATGCCCACAAGTTCAAATTCATGACCACAACATAATTAAACCAAGTTCAACATGCAAACCAAGTTATGATGACACAAACGAAAGGCGCAAGAATCAAGCCTCGTCCTCATCTTCGTCTTCATCCTTCCTCCGATTCATCCAACTCCTCCGAAGATGATTCTTCCTCCTCCTATTCATTGTTGCACGTTGTATCCTCATCACGTAAAGCTCGGAAGGTGTTACCAAGATCTTCAACGGCATCTTCATGCAAAGGTGGCACACCGGTGCCCGGAGGTGCACCCATGCCCCCAATGAGAGACGCAAAACTCATGCCACCCATGCCACCCATGCCGTCCAAGCCGTCCGGAGGTGCTCTAAAGCCACCCATGCCTCTCATGGTCTCCATGGTAGCTCCAAAGCCACCCATGGAACCCATGCCGCCCATGGTAGCTCCAAAGCCATCCATGGCACCAATGCCACCCATGCTGCCAAGACCACCGCCACCCATGCCGCCACCGCCACCAATGCCGCCAAGGCCACCGCCACCCATGCCACAAGGCCACCGCCACCCATTGTGTGAAGCATGGCTCTTTTTTGGATCAAGACTTCTTCACGGGCAAGGTTGACATACTCCTTTTGCGCGTCATTGAACAAAGATGTGTCCAAGAAGAACAAGTGCTTCTCCCATTCGAACAACTTAGCTCGCTCCTCCATGCCCACCTTCCTCTCCTCCAATGCCACTTTCCTCTCCTCGGCGGCCACCCTCCTCTCCTCGGCTGCCAAACTCCTCTCCTAGGCCGCGGCATCTTGGTTCCTTGCCATTTTCCTCACCACGTTGGCTTCTCTTCTTGCGTTGACAATTGCTTCTATAGCACTTTTGATCTCATTATCTCCTTTCCTCTTCTTCTTTTCTTTTGCGTCTTTCTTCGTGCCATCCGGTCATTTTGGCTTCGAGTATGAAACCAAGTTTGGGGTGGGGCTTCTCTTGCCATCTTCACTTGATGCATCATCCTCATCATCATCTTCCAAATCAATTGTTCGCTTGCGTTTTTTTCTCAAATCAAAATCATCAATATCCTCACGCTTCTTCCATTTCTCATCATCCTTCAATACTTCATAGCAATGAGGTAAGGTAAATTGCCTTCCTTTCTTGATCTCCCCCTTCTTGGTCCTCTTATCCTCTCCTTTGAACAAGTTTTGTGCAATGTTCTACTACATGAAAACAAAAAATGTTTGCACAAGAAACACCAACAACAAGCATGATGTGAACATGAAGAATGATGAAACCACACTTACCCTATCATCATCATTGGTGCCACTTGGGTTCAACTTGTCAACCGCTTTTTGTGCGGCCGACCATTGTTTGACAATCCCTATTGATGGTCGACCACCGGGAGCGAAGTGATCGTGCGGAGCGGTCAATTCCACTCATGTTGCAAAGATCAAAGTGTTCTTTCATCTGGAGCCAATAAGCATCTGTACTTTGATCACCTCCAACGGATGGATCCCTCGACACTTGCAACCAAGTATTGCATATTAAGATGTCTTCCGTGTTGGTGTAATTGCCCACTCTTCCTTTCGATGCGTCGACAATGCCCTCACCATCCTCGTCCACCTCGAACTCATGGTCTTCAAAATGCATGTCTTGGTTTGAGACCAATGCTAATTGTTCGAACCAACACCCATTGCTCACATGTATGCATCATCGTTACACTACAAAGTATATAGAACAATGCAATAAGCTATCTATATGTATGCATTCAAAAAATAAAGAAGGAAAAAATAGTTCGGGAAATAATTTACCTTTGGGGCATATCGTCGAACACATGGTGTGCGTCGGCCGCTGGCTCAACAAGTGAGCACACCGGTGCTTCGGTAGCCGCCGCGCTCGTCACACGCCCTGCAAGCTTCTTCCTTGGGGCCTTCGAGGTGCCGGAGCCGTCCGCCGCCTTGTTCTTCTTCGCGGATGCCTTCCCCTTCTTCGGCCGCGGAGCATTTGGGAGCTTCGAGGTGCCGGAGCCGTCCGCCGCCTTGTTCTTCATCACGGTGGGCGCCGGCGCGACGCCACCAGCCGCCGAGGTCATCCGCGGCGGCATGAAGAGGCCGCACGCGAGGCCGATGCTCGGAGGAGCTCCGGAGGAGGCGTGGCCAACGCTCCCAGCGCTAGGGTTTGCGGCAACGGCGGTGCTAGAGGGTTCGCAACTGTAGGATGGGTTGAGGGGAGTGCCATCGCGTGCATCCATCGGGTCAGCTCGCCGGCGCCGGCGCTTGCGGGGCGAAGATGGCGTGGGTGAGAGAGTGCGGCACGAGCGCTCGTGTGTGCCGCGCGCGGAAGCGGGCGTCCCAAATACGCAGCGCGCGATAGCGATTCGGATCACACGCCCAACTCTATATGCCGCGCGCGCGGTTATTGCACGCCCGCTGGAGACACACTAGCGATTGCGTGCGTGCTACGTCTTGATCTTGCGTTGGTTTTCCTTGAAGAGGAAATGGTGATGCAGCAATAGTAGTGTAAGTATTTCCCTCAGTTTTTGAGAACCAAGGTATCAATCCAGTAGGAGGCTCCTCAAAAGTCCCACGCACCTACACAAACAAACAAAGAACTCGCAACCAACGCAATAAAGGGGTTGTCAATCCCTTCACGGCCACTTGCGAAAGTGAGATCTAATAGAGATAGTATGATAAGATAAATATATTTTTGGTATTTTATAATAAAGATTGGAAAAGTAAAGATGCAAATAAAAGTAGATTGAAAGCTTATATGATAAAAGATAGACCCGGGAGCCATAGGTTTCACTAGTGGCTTCTCTCAAGATAGCATAAGTATTACTGTGGGTGAACAAATTACTGTCAAGCAATTGATAGAAAAGCGAATAATTATGAGATTATCTAGGCATGGTCATCTATATAGGCATCACTTCCGTGACAAGTAGACCGACTCCTGCCTACATCTACTACTATTACTCCACACATCGACCGCTATCCAGCATGCATCTAGAGTATTAAGTTCATAAGAACAGAGTAACGCATTAAGGAAGATGACATGATGTAGAGGGATAAACTCATGCAATATGATATAAACCCCATATTTTTATCCTCGATGACAACAATACAATACGTGCCTTGCTGCCCTTGTTGTCACTAGGAAAGGACACCGCAAGATTGAACCCAAAGCTAAGCACTTCACCCATTGCAAGAAAGACCAATCTAGTAGGCCAAACCAAACTGATAATTCGAAGAGACTTGCAAAGATAACTTAATAATACATAAAAGAATTCAGAGGAGATTCAAATATTTCTCATAGATAAACTTGATCATAAACCCACAATTCATCGGATCTCGACAAACACACCGCAAAAAGAGTTACATCGAATAGATCTCCAAGAAGATCGATGCGAACATGGTATTGAGCTCCAAAAAGAGAGAAGAAGCCATCTAGCTAATAACTATGGACCCAAAGGTCTGTGGTAAACTACTCACAAATCATCGGAGGGGCTATGGTGTTGATGTAGAAGCCCTCCATGGTCGATTCCCCCTCTGGTGGAGCGCCGGCGAAGGCTCCAAGATGGGATCTCGTGGAAATAGAAGGTTATGGTGGTGGAAATAGTTTTTCATTGTTGCCTTTGATGTTCTCGGGGAACGTGGGTATATATAGGAGGAAGAAGTAGGTCGGTGGATGCCCGAGGGGCCCACGAGATAGGCGGCGCGCCCAGTAGGGGTGGGCGTGCCCTCCACCCTCGTTGCCGCCTCGGCAGCTTCTTGACTTGCACTCCAAGTCCTTTGGATCACGTTCGTTCCAAAAATCACGCTCCCGCAGATTTCATTCCATTTGGACTCCGTTTGATATTCCTTTTCTTCGAAATACTGAAATAGGCAAAAAAAACAGCAATACAGGTTGGGCCTCCGGTTAGTAGGTTAGTCCCAATAATGATATAAATGTGTAAAATAAAGCCCATAAACATCTAAAACGGGTAATATAATAGCACGGAACAATAAAAAATTATAGATACATTGGAGACGTATCAAGCATCCCCAAGCTTAATTCCTGCTCGTCCTTGATACGTCCATTTTGCATCATGCTTTTATATCAATATTTATTGCATTATGGGCTGTTATTACACATTATATATCAATACTTATGGCTATTCTCTCTTATTTTACAAGGTTTACCATGAAGAGGGGGAATGCCGGCAGCTGGAATTCTGGCTGGAAAAGGAGCAAACATTGGAAACCTATTCTGCACAGCTCCAAAAGACCTGAAACTCCACAAAACAACTTTTTGGAATTAATAAGAATTACTGAGCGAAAGAAATACACCAGGGGCCCCACACCCTGTCCAGGAGACAGGGGGCGCTCCCCCCTATAGGGCATGCCCCCCTATCTCCTGGCCCCCCTAGTGGGCCTCCGGTGTCCATCTTCTGCTATATCATCGCTTTTACCCTGGAAAAAATCGTGGGCAAGCTTACGGGATGAAACTCTGCCGCCACAAGGTGGAACCTTGGTGGAATCAATCTAGGGCTCCGGCGGAGCTGTTTTGCCGGGGACACTTCCCTCCGGGAGGGGGAAATCATCACCAACATCATCACCAACGATCCTCTCATCGGGAGGGGGTCAATCTCCATCAACATCTTCACCAGCACCATATCCTCTCAAAACCCTAGTTCATCTCTTGTATCCAATCTTGTATCAAAACCACAAATTGGTACCTGTGGGTTGCTAGTAGTGTTGATTACTCCTTATAGTTGATGCTAATTGGTTTACTTGGTGGAAGATCATATGTTAAGATCCTTTATGCATATTATTACTCCTCTGATTACGAACATGAATATGCTTTGTGAGTAGTTACGTTTGTTCCTGAGGACATGGGTGAAGTCTCGCTATTAGTAGTCATGTGAATTTGGTATTCGTTCAATATTTTGATGAGATGTATGTTGTCTTTTCCTCTAGTGATGTTATGTGAACGTCGACTACATGACACTTCACCATTATTTGGGCCTAGAGGTAGGCATGGGGAAGTAATAAGTAGATGATGGGTTTCTAGAGTGACAGAAGCTTAAACCCTAGTTTATGCGTTGCTTCGTTAGGGGCTGATATGGATCCATATGTTTAATGATGTGGTTAGGTTTACCTTAATACTTCTTTTGTAGTTGCGGATGCTTGCAATAGGGGTTAATCATAAGTGGGATGCCTGTCCAAGTTAGGGCAGTACCCAAGTACCAGTCCACCCACATATCAAATTATCAAAGTACCGAACGCGAATCATATGAACGTGATGAAAACCAGCTTGACGATAATTCCCATGTGTCCTCGGGAGCTCCTTTCTCATTATTAGAAATTGTCCAGGTTTATCCTTTGCTTCATAAAGGATTGGGCCACCTTGCTGCACTTTATTTACTTTATTTACTTGTTACTCGTTACTATTTATCTTATCACAAAACTATCTATCACCTACAATTTCAGTGCTTGCAGAGAAAACCTTACTGAAAACCGCTTATCATTTCCTTCTGTTCCTCGTTGGGTTCGACACTCTTACTTATTGAAAGGACTGCGATTGATCCCCTGCACTTGTGGGTCATCAAGACTCTTTTCTGGCGCCGTTGCCGGGGAGTGTAGCGCTTTTGGTGAGTGGAACTTGGTAAGGAAACATTTATATAGTGTGCTGAAATTTTCTGTTACTTGTCACTATGGAAACTAATCCTTTGAGGCGCTTGTTTGGTGTATCTTCACCCCAACCAGAAGAGCAAAGAGTTTCTCCTCAACCTACTGAACTTTATGAAAATATTCACTTTGAGATTCCTTCGGGTATGATAGAGAAACTGCTAGCTAAACCATTTGCAGGAGATGGAACATTGCATCCCAATTTACACCTTATCTTTGTGGATGAAGTTTGTGGATTATTTAAGCTTGCAGGTATTCCCGATGATGTTGTCAAAAGGAAGGTCTTCCCTTTATCTTTGAAGGGATATGCATTGACATGGTATAGGCTATGTGATGATACGAGATCTTGGAATTATAAGCGATTGAAGTTGGAATTTCACCAGAAGTTCTATCCTATGCATCTTGTTCATCGTGATCGTAATTACATATGTAATTTCTGGCCTCACGAAGGAGAAAGCATCGCTCAAGCTTGGGGGAGGCTTAAGTCAATGTTTTATTCATGCCCCAATCATGAGCTCTCTCGGGAAATGATTATTCAGAATTTTTATGCTTGGCTTTCTCTTGATAATTGCAACCTGCTCGATACTTCCTGTGCTGGTTCTTATATGTTGAAGACTATTGATTTCAAATGGGACTTATTGGAAAGAATTAAACGCAACTCTGAAGATTGGGGTTCCGAAAATGGTAAGGAGTCAGGTATGACACCTAAGTTCGATTGTGTTAAATGTTTTATGGATATCGATACTTTCCGTGGATTTAGCTCTAAGTATGGACTTGACTCTGAGTAGTAGCTTCTTTCTGTGAATCTTTTGCTACTCACGTTGATCTCCCTAAAGAGAAGTGGTTTAAATATAATCCTCCTGTTGAAGTGAAAGTAGTTGCGCCTATTACAGTGAAAGAAAAGACTATTACCTATAGTGATCCTATTGTTCCTACTGCTTGTGTTGAAAAACCTCCTTTTCCTGTTAGGATAAAGGATCATGCTAAAGCTTTGACTGTTGTTCGTAAGAGTAATACTAGGACTTATACACCTCCTGAGCAAATTAATGTTGAACCTAGTATTGCTATGGTTAAAGATCTATTGGATGAGGATTTAGATGGGCATGTTATTTCTTTCTGTGCTAATATTGCTAGACCTGATACTAAGACATGTAGACCTGTCATAGGCATGCCTATTATTTCTGTTAAAATAGGAGATCATTGTTATCATGGCTTATGTGATATGGGTGCTAGTGCTAGTGCAATACCTTATACCTTTTATCAAGAAATTATGCATGACATTACACCCATTGAATTAGAAGACATTGATGTTACTATTAAGCTTGCTAATAGGGATACCATTAAACCCTTTGGGATTGTTAGAGATGTTGAAGTTTTATGTGGGAAGGTTAAATACCATGCTGATTTTCTTGTTCTTGGTTCCCCACAATTATTTTTGTCCCATTATTTTTGGCAGACCCTTCTTGAATACAGCTAGTGCTAAGATTAATTGTGAAAAGAATATTTTCACTGTTGGCATTGATGGTATGTCTCATGAGTTTAATTTCGCTAAGTTTAGTAGACAACCTCGTGATAGGGAACCACCTAGTAAGGATGAGATTATTGGTCTTGCTTCCATTGTTGTTCCTCCAACTGATCCGTTAGAACAATATTTGCTAGACCATGAAAACGATATGTTTATGAAGGAAAGGGAGGAAATAGATGAAGTGTTCCTTAAACAGGAACCTATACTGAAACATAACCTTCCCATTGAAATTCTTGGGGATCCCCCTCCAAGGGTGATCCCGTGTTTGAACTCAAACCATTACCTAATAATCTTAAGTATGCTTATCTTGATGAAAACGAAATATATCTTGTTATTATTAGTGCTAACCTTTCAGAGAAAGAAGAAGAAAGATTATTGAAAACTCTGAAGAAGCACTGAGAAGCTATTGGATATACTCTGGATGATCTTAAGGGCATTAGTCCCACGTTATGCCAACACAAAATTACATTGGAGGACAATGCCAAACCAGTTAGAGATCCTCAATGACGACTAAATCCCAAGATGAAAGAAGTGGTAAGAAAGGAGATACTAAAGCTCCTTGAGGCAGGTATATTTATCCCATTGCTGATAGTGAATGGGTAAGCCCTGTTCATTATGTTCCTAAAAAGGGAGGTATTATCGTTGTTCCTAATGATAAAGATGAATTGATCCCGCAAAGAATTATTACAGGTTATAGGATGGTAATTGATTTCCGTAAGTTAAATAAAGCTACTAAGAAAGATCATTTCCTGTCGGTGTACTAGAGTAGGGGTACCCTAGTATCCCGAACTTGTGCATGGGCAGTTGCAGCGCTGCGCGGCAAGGCTTGCCGGACAACCGCCAGGGTCCTCCGTGGGTTCCTTTGGAGCCATTCAAGAACAAAGCATTCAAGATGAAGAGACAAGGCCCCGGCAAGAGGATCTTGCCGGGAAGAGACAAGGCCCCGGCAAGAGGAGCTTGCCGGGAAGGCCAACCACGGCACTTCAAGAAACTTGTCGCGATGCACCGCACGTCCTGGCAAGGTCCGGTGAGCGACAAGCTTCTGGACTCGACGAGACGACGACCCCGACAAGGTACTCGCCGGGGGCCCGCTGCCACTCTGTACCCACGCTCCAGCGCACCCACCCGCGTGTCGCCATGAGGCTTCCTCAAGGGCGCGTGGCGGGAGCCTGTGCAGCCAGGGGTACGCGGTGGCAAGCTGATATGAAGAGAAGGCCATCGTGGCAAACGGTGGCGCTCCTAACGGTCACTTTTTGCACTGTTTAGGCATCTCAGACGGGCATTCAATGACCTTGTCCCCTGCCGTCAGAGTTAGGTAGGGTGCACTGTGTCCACAGTAGCGGTAGCTTCACCTACCGCATCCTTTTCCATTTTTACCCTTCTAGTCTACGTTGCCACCTGTCGGTGACCCCATGAAAGTATAAAAGGAGGCCCAAGTGCAACGTAGAGGGGGTTCGGCTCATTCGAAACATCAGGAACACTCTCACGCTCGGTCTGGCAGCGTCCATCGCTCCTGAGCAAGAATTCAATACACACAAACAAGCAGCAGTAGGGTTTTACGCATCCGTGCGGCCCGAAGCTGGGTAAAACTGCTCGCATGTACTGCCTCGATCCGCTCTTTGCGCGGCCTCCGCCTCCCTCCGAACTGAAAGGGGCCCGGTCCCCATAGGTGTTGGTGGATCAGTTTCCCCGACATCTTTGGCGCGCCAGGTCCACCCTCCGCGGATCCGATGGAGGCCGAGGCGGGCGGCGGAGAGGACGCGTGTGGCAACACTGATGACGCCGCGGCTGCCGAAGCAGACGGAGCTGGTGGCGATGTGCCTGCCGGTGAAGAGGCCGCCAAGGCTGCCACCGAGGAAGCTGGCGGGGGATCTGGCGATCGCACTGATGGCCCTGAGGCCGCAGGAGCGTCAGGCGCTGCACCGACCGCCGATCCCTCCGCCGCTGCCGCAGCGTCAGGCTCCGAGGAGCCCCAGCCCGGCGCCTATCTGAAGGCTTGCGAGGGCATCTTCATCAAGCTCCCTTGGGCGTCAAGCTCCAAGGCGCCGGTGGAAGGAGAAGTTTTGGATTGTTGACGCGCCGGGAAGCAGCAGTGACGAGCCCGAGGAGGAGCGGCTGCTGCGGAGGCTGCTGGCGCTCTATCGCGCCCGCCAAGTCAAGTTGGAGTCCCGGGAAGCGCTCGTCGCGAAAGCGAGCGTGGATATAGAGAAGCGCGCGGAGGAGCTCCAGGGTTTTTGCCAGGAAGCTCTCCGGGCCTTGGCGGAGGAGCGGGAGCAGCTTGTTGAAGAGCGGAAGGCCTTCCTCCTCGAGAAGGCCGAAACTGAAGAGCAGCAGTGGCTCACCGGCGAGAAGCTGTACGCGCGAGAAGGCGAGCTGGCTCAGCGGAAAGTGAACCTCGACAGCCACGAGGAGGAGCTTGCCGTGCGTGAATGGGCACTTGGCGGGTCGCTCCAAGAGGGACGGGGCGGACATTTCGGCCTTCCAAAAAAAACAACCACCCACGATCTCTCCCACGACTCCGCGATTGACGCGTGCCATTACGGGGGGCGCGGTGGATACGGAGTTAGATTCGGCATAACCCAGGCTCCACGCGTGCCCGTGCCCTGTTTTGGGCCTGGCCCAACAGCGCTCGGCACCGTGTGTGGCCCAGGCCCGGGGGCTCCTGTCGGTGTACTAGAGTAGGGGTACCCTAGTATCCCGAACTTGTGCACGGGCAGTTGCAGCGCCGCGCGACAAGGCTTGCCGGACGACCGCCAGGGTCCTTCGTGGGTTCCTTTGGAGCCATTCAAGAACAAAGCATTCAAGATGAAGAGACAAGGCCCCGGAAAGAGGATCTTGCCGGGAAGAGACAAGGCCCCGGCAAGAGGAGCTTGCCGGGAAGGCCAACCACGGCACTTCAAGAAACTTGCAGCGATGCACCGCACGTCCCGGCAAGGTCCGATGAGCGACAAGCTTCTGGACTCGACAAGACGACGACCCCGACAAGGTACTCGCCGGGGGCCCGCTGCCACTCTGTACCCACGCTCCAGCGCACCCACCCGCGTGTGGCCATGAGGCTTCCTCAGGGGCACGTGGCGGGAGCCTGTGCAGCCAGGGGTACGCGGTGGCAAGCTGATATGAAGAGAAGGCCATCATGGCAAACGGTGGCGCTCCTAACAGTCACTTTTTGCACTGTTTAGGCAACTCAGACGGGCATTCAATGACCTTGTCCCCTGCCGTCAGAGTTAGGTAGGGTGCACTGTGTCCACAGTAGCGGTAGCTGCACCTACCGCATCCTTTTCCATTTTTACCCTTCTAGTCTACGTTGCCACCTGTCGGTGACCCCTTGAAAGTATAAAAGGAGGCCCAAGTGCAACGTAGAGGGGGTTCGGCTCATTCGAAACATCAGGAACACTCTCACGCTCGGTCTGGCAGCGTCCATCACTCCTGAGCAAGAATTCAATACACACAAACAAGCATCAGTAGGGTTTTACGCCTCCGTGCGGCCCAAAGCTGGGTAAAACTGCTCGCGTGTATTGCCTCGATCCGCTCTTTGCGCGGCCTCCGCCTCCCTCAGGGCGTCGAGATTGTGCGAACCCGATCCGGCGTGCACGCGAGCTAAATCTTCATCGTCTTCATCGACATGCCACCGAAGAAGAAGGATTCGGAGGCAGCTGTTTCGTCTGCGTCGCTTTCACCGCCTCCGGAGCAAACGGGTGGTGGAGTGGACGCCAGCGGAAGAATGGGCGTCGATGAGGGAGCCCTCAGTGCGGCCAAGTCCAAGGACAAGGCGGCACAGACCTCGGCGCCCATGCGCGCACCGCACCCCTCTCAGGAGGCGCGGGACCAACAGCGTCATGGCGTTCGCAGCGCCATACGTCCGCTGGGCCATACGTCAACATGCTGGCTCGAGCGAAGTACGGTCGCCTGGACGGAGCACTGCTCCTTCTAACATGGTTAGGAGTCCGAGCACGGCCCACTCCTCGCACCGTTCACCTCCGCCGCCCACCACTCCAGCAGAAGCCTTGGTGCGAGCTCAACTGCTCCTAGACTATCCTCCGACGCGGACAAGACCAACGAATGGAGGGCCACTATCTAGAGCCTCATCGGCTTCGCCAACGGCGACACTGCGCGGCAACCAAGCACCTCGCTGCCGCGGCAGGACAGCCGGACGCGAGCCGATGGCAACAAGACCGGGGGAGGTGCGACTTCCATGCACTCTCCACTACGAAGGCCAAAATCGCCGACTCGCCGGGTCCACCCCGACAGCGGCTCCACCGCGTTGTCGGACCCACGAGCTCGCCGCGACCAGCGCCAAGTTCTCCATGAACGACGACAAGAAGACGCTCGAACCCGCATCGAGCGCCGAAGAGAAGCGCGACGTCAATCCGACAAGCGCGCTGGGCCCTCTGTTGACATGCATGCGCCAGGGGAACCAGGCGATCTGCCGTACGTGGTAGGTTGTCCTGCGTTCACCCGTGAGCTACGGCAAGTCCAGTGGCCCAGCACAAAGAATTTCAAACCAGACGTACCAGAGAAGTACGACGGCAAGACGCATCCGTCGGAGTTTCTCAGCATCTACACCATCGCGGTGCAGGCTGCCGGGGGACGGGACGACAAGATCCTTGCCAACTACTTCCCGCTGGTACTCAAGCCCAACGTCAGGTCCTGGCTCATGCACTTGCCGGACAATTCCATCTCCTCGTGGGCAGATATATGCCATCAGTTTGTCGGCGCCTTTACAGGCGGCCACAAGCCACATGGCCAAGAGAGCGATCTTCATCTGCTCGCCCAGAAGGAAGGAGAGCCACTGCGCAAGTACATTCAGAGATTCAGCCGTGTACAGCACAACATCCCAGACGTCCACCCCGCCGCGATCATCAGCGCGTTCCATCAGAACGTGCGAAACCGAAGGATGAGGGAGGAGATGGCGATGTGTAAGATCAGAGACGTCAGCGAGCTTTACGCCCTGTCCGACAAGTGTACACGCGCTGAAGAGGGGAGGAGGCTCCCCGGAGAGAGTACAGGAGCAGGAGGATCCGACAGTGAGGATGCCGCCCCGACAAGGAAAGGCCACCGGCGGAACAACAGAAGGAAAAAGGGCAAGTAAGTGCTAGCTGTCGAGCAGACCGGCAACGGAGGTGGCGCCAAGGAAGCTAAAGCTGGTGGCTCTGACAAGGAGGCCCAGCCTGTGGCGGCCGCCGACAAGCAGGACAGCTCCGGCAAGCAGTATTGTAAGATTCACCGCACCAAGGGTCACGATCTCCAGAATTGCAAGAAAGTCGAATAGCTTGTTGAGCAACAGAAAGCTGAGTACGAGCGGCGCGACAAGGAGAAGGCCCAGGAAGGAACTGGTGGATCTGGCAAGAAACGTCCCGGCCGAGGAGGACGCCGCGGCAAGGCCAAGCAGTGGCAAGGAGACAGACCTCCCCGCGGCCGCGACAAGGATGAAGATGACGACGACGACGAAGACATGGATGATGACGAGGCCGACGAGCAGGAATTTCAGAAAGCCACAGAGGTCCTGTGCGTTGACGGTGGCGCCTCTCTGCATACTTCGCACCACCAACTCAAGCAGTGGATGCGGGAAGTGAATGCAGCAGAGCCATCCATAGAGTCACGCAAGCCCCTGAAATTGTCCAGCGCACCTACCATCTTCGACATTGAGGACCACCCTGATCACGTAACTGCGGTCGGGTGTTTGCCGATGTTGGTTTCTCCAACTATCCGCAATCTCAAGGTCACGAAGATGCTAGTTGACGGCGGGGCTGGCTTGAACCTGATATCCTCCGCAGTCCTCCAGAAACTTCAGATTCCTGACAGCGAGCTCGAGGAGACCGGCACATTCCAAGGAATCAGCCCGGGAAGAAGCAAGCTGAAGGGAAAGATCACGCTGCCGGTCACATTTGGCAGCGAGCTGAACTTCAGGACTGAGAGAGTCACGTTTGACGTTGCCGACTTTCCATTACCTTACAATGGAATCCTTGGCCGTCCGGCACTCGCCAAGTTCATGGCAGCATCTCACTATGCGTACAACATACTGAAGATGCCAGGCCCAATAAGTGTCATCTCTGTCCCTGGCGACAAGAAAGATGCTCTTATCTGTGCCGACAACATCTACCGGGAAGCGACAGCCGCGGCAGAGCACAAGACACTTGCCGCTAAAGCTCCGGGAGGGAAGAAGAAGACCAAGTCCGGCAAGAGCTCTGATGCCTACTCCGGCAAGCGCACCTCTTCGGAGTGCTGCGCTATCGTCGAGGACGCACCATCGAGCTCCACCGGCAAGTGTAAGAAGGCAATGGCAGCTCCACCTGAGACTAAGAAGGTGTCCGCCAAGGAGGATGGCACTGGTGGTACCTTCACCATCAGCGCCACTCTTGACCCCAAATAGGAAAGCGCGCTTGTTGCTTTCCTGCGGGCGAATGTCGACGTGTTTGCATGGAAACCGTCTGATATCCCCGGTGTTCCCAGGAAAGTAATCGAGCACCACCTTGCCATCTGTCCTCATGCGCGGCCCGTCAAGCAGAGAGTCAGGAAGCAGGCAGTGGAGCGCCAAGAATTCATCGCAGAAGAAATCAAGAAGTTGGAAGCAGCAGGCCTTGTCACAGGAGTGCTCCATCCCACATGGTTGGCCAATCCTGTTGTTGTGCGCAAGGCTAACGGAAAATGGAGACTTTGTACTGACTTCACTGATGTTAATAAAGCTTGTCCCAAAGACCCATTTCCCTTGCCGCGTATTGACCAGATTGTTGACTCCGCAGCAGGATGTGAATTGCTTTCATTTCTTGATGCATACTCAGGATACCATCAGATCTTCATGGCAGAAGAGGATGAAGAGAAAACCGCATTTATCACCCCATGTGGCACGTACTGCTTCGTACGGATGCCTTTCGGTTTGAAGAATGCTGGATCAACATTCGCAGGGGTAGTCCACCGTGCTTTTGAGCCGCAAATGCACAGAAATGTGGAAGCCTACATGGATGATATAGTGGTCAAGAGCAAAAACAAGGCTACTCTAATTCAAGATCTAGATGAAACTTTTGCAAATCTGCGCAGGATCAACCTCAAGCTCAATCCCGAGAAGTGCGTGTTCGGAGTCCCTTCCGGCAAGCATCTCGGGTTCTTTGTGTCACAGCGGGGGATTGAAGCCAATCCCGACAAGATCAAAGCCATCGAGCAGATTGAAGCACCAAAGCGCGTCAAGGATGTACGAAAGCTTGCCGGTTGCGTGGCTGCTCTCAGCAGATTTATCTCTAAGTCCGCAGAGCGCGCCTTGCCGTTTTTCAAAATATTGAAAAAGGCATGTCCGATGAAATGGACTCCAGAAGCGGAGGCCGCGCTACAGGACTTGAAGAGGTACCTGTCCTCCACTCCAATACTGGTCGCACCTAAGCCACAAGAGAAGTTGTTGCTATATCTGGCAGCAACCAATCAAGTGGTTAGTGCTGCGTTAGTAGCGGAGAGGGAGGCGGACGATGAGCCAGCAACCGCGGCAAGTGAATCCAGCGACAAGCAGGGGGCTTCTCCGACAAGCTCTGGCCCCGACAAAGTTGAGTCTGCGCAGGCATGCAAGGAGGTGCAGAGGAAAATGGTGCAGCGCCCAGTTTACTTTGTCAGTTCCCTTCTACAGGGGGCTAGATCAAGGTATTCTGGCGTACAGAAATTGCTTTTCGGCCTTCTCATGGCATCGAGAAAGCTGCGCCATTACTTCCAGGCACATGAGATAACAGTTGTCACTCGCTTTCCGTTGAAGAGGATACTGCAAAATCCAGAAGCAACCGGCAGGATTGTCGAGTGGGCACTGGAACTGTCAAGCTTTGGCCTCAAGTTTGAGAGTACTTCCACTATACAGAGCAGAGCATTGGCAGAATTCATAGCGGAATGGACGCCGACACCAGACGAAGAAACTCCAGAAACAAGCATCCCCGTCAAAGAGGCAAGCAAAGAGTGGCCGATGTACTTTGATGGTGCCTTCTCACTGCAAGGCGCCGGCGCAGGCGTGCTGCTTATTGCACCCACCGGAGAGCACCTTAAGTACGTAGTTCAGATGCATTTTCCCAAGGAGCAAGCAATGAACAATACCGCAGAGTATGAAGGTTTGCTTGCCGGACTCAGAATCGCGGCAGACCTTGGGATCAACAAGCTCATTGTCAGGGGTGACTCGCAGTTGGTCGTCCGCCAAGTAAACAAAAGCTATCAGAGTCCATTGATGGAAGCATATGTTGATGAAGTAAGGAAGCTAGAAGCACACTTTGACGGCCTGCAAATGGAACACGTTCCACGAGCTCAGAACGATATTGCTGACGGCCTGTCAAAGTGCGCAGCACTAAAGTTACCTGTGGAACCAGGGATTTTCGTGCTCAAGCTAACTCAACCATCCGTAACACCGTCGACTGGACAGAGAAAGAAGAGGAAGTTGATTTCTGATGACTACTTTCCGGCAGAGCTTCCCGAAGCCGCCGCCAAAAAGGTCCCCAAGATCGACGCCAAGAGTGCTGAGGAGCAGTCTGCTCCGGCGAACCTCTTGGTTTGTTCCGTTGAAGCAAACACTCCCGACAAGTTTTGCTCCGGCAAGCTTGCTGGGGAATATCACGCTCCGGCCGAACCGCAGGTTCTTGCCGTAGAAGCGGATGTTCCCACAGCAACAGATATGCCTTTAGCCCTTGTTGTCGAGCCGCAAGCTCCAGCATGGGCACAGCAGATCGTCCGTTTCCTTCAGACAGGAGAGCTTCCCAAGGAGCAAGAAGAAGCGGAAAGAGTAGCCCGGCAGTCAAGTATGTACAAGTTTGTCGACAACACACTATACAGAATAAGACTCAACGGTGTGAAATTGAAGTGCATTCGCCGGGAAGATGGACAACAGCTGTTGGCAGAGATACATGGAGGCATATGTGGTCACCACATTGGTGCAAGAGCACTTGCCGGCAAAGCATTCCGACAAGGTTTCTTCTGGCCGACAGCCCTCCAGGATGCAACTGCACAAGTAACCAAGTGTGAAGCATGCCAGTTCCATTCCAAACAGATACACCAGCCAGCTCAAGCTCTCCAGACGATCCCTTTATCCTGGCCATTTTCGGTCTGGGGGCTCGACATCCTCGGCCCCTTTCCCCGAGCTGTCGGGGGCTTTGAGTTCTTGTACGTCGCCATCGACAAGTTCACAAAGTGGCCGGAAGTGGAACCAGTGAGGAAGGTGACAGCACAGTCAGCAGCCAAGTTCTTCAGGTCGATTGTTTGCCGTTTCGGGATCCCTAACAGGATCATCACCGACAACGGCACGCAATTTACGAGCCACACCTTCATGCAGTACGTCCAAGATCTTGGTGCCAAGGTCTGCTTCGCTTCTGTTGCTCATCCGAGAAGCAACGGTCAAGCGGAGAGGGCAAATGCTGAAGTGTTGCGAGGCCTCAAGACCAGAACTTTCGACAGGCTGCACAAGTGCGGAAGAAACTGGATCGAGGAGCTGCCGGTGGTTCTTTGGTCGATCAGGACGACGCCAAATCGAGCCACTGGCCAGACACCCTTCACTCTAGTCTACGGAGCAGAGGCAGTTCTCCCCACGGAACTCGTTTACGGGTCACCTCGAGTGCTCGCTTATGATGAGCTCGAGCAAGAGCAGTTGCGCCAAGATGACGCGCTGCTCCTTGAGGAAGACCGTCTTCAGGCTGCTGTGCAAGTCGCTCGCTACCAGCAAGCTTTGCGTCGCTACCATAGCCGCAAAGTTAAAGCCAGGAGCTTCGAGGAAGGCGACCTTGTTCTTCGGCGTGTTCAGTCCGCCAAGAATTCCAACAAGTTGACGCCGAAGTGGGAAGGCCCTTATCGGGTGAAACGAGTCACTAGGCCCGGCGCTGTCCGCCTTGAGACCGAAGATGGCATTCCGGTGAGCAACTCCTGGAACATTGAACATCTTCGTAAGTTTTACCCGTAGGGCGCGGTTGCCGGAAGCTTTTTCGGCAACCACCTTTTGTACAAGTCTTGCCGCTGTTGCATGTAATCCTTTGTACAAAGCCAGGCGCAGACCCCGTGCACTAGTAAAGTTCATGTGCCCCGCACATCTTGTCAGTTTTTTTATGCTATAATCCTTTTTCGCATATGTTATCTGACACTTTATGCAGCACCAGACCCCGGTAAGCGATAACGAGCCCAAGGCTCCATATCATTACTTTATTTCTCTGTTTCTTTCTCAAAAGAAGGAAGGTTCCCTCGCCCACAAGGTTTACCGGGGGGGAGGAGAAGATAATGGTGTGGACCAGGCCGTTCAAGAAAGTTTCTCCTTGCCGGGAAGCAGAAGACAGAAAAGCTAAGTTGCTAAAGTTTGAGCAATCAGTTTTTTAAGTTTTTGAGTTATTTTCCTTGAACGACCGTGCTTTGTATGGAAAACCTATGCGCGGAGGAACCAACTCGTAGCTAGTTGTGCCCTTACTTTGTTTCGAGTCCGCTCAGCAACTTGAGTGAGCTGCAACTAGTTGCGACAAGGTTGCTTGTCGGTAGCAACCCCGCCAGCAGGCTGCTGAAGTTCCGCACTCGGCGCTCGCGACAAGGGTGCCTGCACCGGCAAGTTTCCCTAGAAAGCGTAGGGCAGAACCATACAAAGCCAAGAGTCGAGTAAAGGAAGTAACACAGCAATTTTTTGCCTAAGATAGAGTTATATTACAAAAATAACTTGTCGCGCCTCTAATAAAGTGTTCCCATGACATGACTGGCAGCGACAAGAAAAGAAGAAAACGGACGGCCTAATCTACGCGACCGCCGTCAACCCTTTTGACCTCGTTCACCCTGTCCACAATGGGTGCGACGAGGGCCTTAAGTGCGTCAAGATCAGCGTCCGCCGGCAGCCTCTTGAGGACGTTGGTGAGGTTGAGGCCCGGATTGCGGAAGGACACCTTCACCAGCACCTTCTCCAGAACTCCGGCACAAATCGAGCGTGACTCGTCGGCCAACTGCTTTGGGATCCGTTCCCGAAGTTGCTGGAGCGCCGCCGCCACGCCTTTGAAGAATAGAGTGAGCTTGGCGCTGGGTTGGAGGTTCTCATCGGAGGAGTACCCGAAGCCTTCCACCCCCAATTGCACCAGCTCCTCTTCGATGACTGCAGCAATGTTCACGAGGCCCTCCGTCCAGAGCGCCACAGTATCTCTGAGAAGATTCTGGGTTTCGGCGGCCCTCGCTAGCAGCGCCTCGTTGGCCTTGATGTCCTTCTTCAAGTCCGCCTCCCGTTTCTTGGCGCCCTCCAACGTCTCCGTCAGGGTGGCCAGCTTCAGCTCCAGATCAGCATTAGAATTCTTGGCGGCGCGCAGCTCTTTGCCCTTCTCGGAGAGTTGGCCCTGCAGCTCACCGTGGGCAAGGGTGTCCTTCTCGCGCTCCAGCTTGAGTGCGGCAAGCTCTACGCCACCCACCTTCAGATCAGCCTCCAGCTGCGCCACCTTTACTTCCAATTCCTTCTTGGCGGTCTCGGCAGTCGCAGCCGCATCCTTTGCCTCTTGGAGCGACCCGCCAAGTGCCCGTTCGCGCGCGGCAAGCTCCTCCTCGTGGCTGTCGAGGTTCACTTCCCGCTGAGCCAGCTCGCCTTCTCGTGCGTACAGCTTCTCGCCGGTGAGCCGCTGCTGCTCTTCAGTTTCGGCCTTCTCGAGGAGGAAGGCCTTCCGCTCTTCAACAAGCTGCTCCCGCTCCTCCGCCAAGGCCCGGAGAGCTTCCTGGCGAAAACCCCGGAGCTCCTCCGCGCGCTTCTCTATATCCACGCTCGCTTTCGCGACGAGCGCTTCCAGGGACTCCAACTTGACTTGGCAGGCGCGATAGAGCGCCAGCAGCCTCCGCAGCAGCCACTCCTCCTCGGGCTCGTCACTGCTGCTTCCCGGCGCGTCAACGATCGACAACCCGGCGGAAGCGAGCACCTCCCCATCCAAAACTTCTCCTTCCACCGGCGCCTTGGAGCTTGATGCCCAAGGGAGCTTGATGAAGATGCCCTCGCCAGCCTTCAGATAGGCGCCGGGCTGGGGCTCCTCGGAGCCTGACGCTGCGGCAGCGGCAGAGGGATCGGCGGTCGGTGCAGCGCCTGACGCTCCTGCGGCCTCAGGGCCGTCAGTGCGATCGCCAGATCCCCCGCCAGCTTCCTCGGCGGCAGCCTTGGCGGCCTCTTCACCGGCAGGCACATCGGCACCAGCTCCGTCTGCTTCGGCGGCCGCGACGTCATCAGTGTTGCCGCGCGCGTCCTCTCCGCCGCCCGCCTTGGCCTCCATCGGATCCGCGGAGGGTGGACCTGACGACCGCAAAAGAATGAGAAGTCAAACAAGCACTCAAGAAGAAAAATTAGCAGAAGAATACAAAGAAAGTTTCGGGCAGGAAGGATTACCTGTGCTGGGATCCGCTGTCATAGGCTCCACCACCGGCGGATCGTTAGCGATGTCCCTTGCCGGAGACTCCTCCCTTGCCGGAGGCTCCTCCCTTACCGGAGAATGCTCCCTTGCCGAGGAGTCCGCCCTTGGCGGCATAGTCGAAGCAGACGACGAGTCGGAGGAGATCAACACGCCCTCCTGATGAAGCTGTTCTGCTCCTGCACAAACAAACCAGTGATCAGATGTCAACAAAGGAAAAGAGCAACCACGCGCACCCAGAAGCAGAAAGTAAACCATATGCTTACGTTGGGGGCTGCGCCGGGGGCTGCTCTGCGAAGTGATGGCCGGATCCGGCAAGGTGGTCTCGGGCGTGCCTCCTGTCGTCGCAGTGGGCTCGTCCTCGATGACCACCACCTGAGCCTTGGCCCTCTTCGCCGCCCTCTGGGCCAGAGTCCTGAAAAGGGAGAGTCCAGGGTGGGTCAGATCAGATGCAAGACAGGAATGGCAAGTTGAAGAACTACAAGAACAACAAGGGAATCTTACTCTTCTTCCTCTTCCTCGTCGGAGCTGAGCGCGGAGAGGTCGAAGTTCGGCCCACCTCCGGCGCAACGAGGTGGAGGGGTGGGATCCCTTGGCCGCTTGGCGGGGACTGCGGCGCCAGCCCGAGATGACCCCGCCCCAGTTGCCACTGCGGCGGGAGGCGCACCCACGGCAACCGTACTTGCCGCGGCAGAGCGCGTCGCGCAGCGCTGCGGCTGTTGACCAGCTTGCCGCCCTGCTGCGTCCCTGATCCTGCGGAGGCGCCTTCTTGGCTGCACTGGGGGCTGCGTTCCGGGCCCTGTTCCCGGCAAGCTCCCTGGAGATGGTGGGCCGCTTGCACCCTCGGCGGGCTCACTCAACTCGGCGTCGGGCGCGGCAAGCTCTTCTTCGTCTTCGGGCCACTCCCGCTCAGCAAGACTCATCGCCGATGCCGCGTCTGCTTCCTCCACCGTGAACCCAAATTCACCCGCGGCTGCGGCTGCCGCCGCCTCTTCCGCCCTGGTGGCGATGCGTTCCATCTCTTGATCGGTGGTGTCGCGGGTGAGGAGCTTCTTGTCGTCAGCATTGACCGCTACTTCCACTAGGCTGTCGAAGAACTGCTGCACAACGTCTCCGGCAGGCTCTTGCCAAGTTGGAGCGATCATGTGCGAATCACACAGCGGCATCATGGCGTAGATGCGGTCGCGCGAGGAGTTGTTGCACAGAGGAATGACACCTGCCGGCAACCTGAACCACTCGGGATGTTGTGGGTCGTGCTTGAATATCTCCTTGAGTATCCCGTCCAACTCTATGACGGTGAAATTGAAGTTGAGGCCTGGGCGCATCCTCATGATATCTGCCAGGCCTCCAAATTCCCAGGCGGGTCTCCCCCTCGCCTGCAGAGGGGCGATGCGCCGGCGAAGGAAATCTGCGCCGACAGCTCCTACAGTCAGCCCGGCAAGCCTGAGACGCAAGATCCGAGTGGTGGTGATCTTCAGCTTGTCATCGTCCACGGACAGAGTGCTCCAGTCATTGCCACGTACTGCTGGGGCTTGGCGCAGGGCGGTGAACGGCTGCGGGCTCTCTTCTACAACCCAACGCGAATCTGCTCTCCACTCGTCCCACTTGCTGCGGAGCTCCCCCTCCAGATAGGTCTCCTTCTTGCCAGCCCGTGAGATCCAGGCGATCCCGCCGGCAAGAGGTTCCCCTCTCTCGACACGAGGCATAAAGAAATGGCGGAAGAGAGCTACGTTGGGGTGGACTCCGACAAAGTTTTCGCATAGATGGGCGAAAACTGCCATGGTCAGAACGGCGTTGGGGGTGAAGTCAAGGAGGTGGAGTCCATAGGTGTTCATGACGTCGCAAAAGAAATCAGAGAATGGCGAGCAGAGCCCGCAGTAGAAGAACACGGCGAAGAAAGGATATCCGCCAACTGGAGCTTCTTGCGAGGCGACGGTGGAGAGTACCTTCGTGCGCGGATGCGCCCGCATCTCCATCGACCAGAAGAGATAGTACCACTCCCTCAGCTCCTTCGCGGAGAGCTCGGGGGGGAAAGTGGTCCGCTCCTTCCGCAGCGCCTCAAGCCGCTGCGCTTCGGTCAACTTCATAGCTTTCGCGGCCGCGGCCTTCGTGGCCTTCCCCTTCCCGGGCTTCGGAGGCATGGCGGAGGCGGTGGGGGAGATCGACGGCGCTGGTGGTGGCGGAGCGACGGGGGCGGAGTGCTGCCCTCTTTCAACTCTGCAAGTGGAGGAGGGCGGCGAAGATTTCTGAGATTGCAGCAGCGAAGGGCGAAGGTGGGGGAAATGCCCCTGTTTCCCCTGCTTATAAAGAGGGACGGGGCGGACATTTCGGCCTTCCAAAAAAAACAACCACCCACGATCTCTCCCACGACTCCGCGATTGACGTGTGCCGTTATGGGGGGCGCGGTGGATACGGAGTTAGATTCGGCATAACCCAGGCTCCGCGCGTGCCCGTGCCCTGTTTTGGGCCTGGCCCAACAGCACTCGGCACCGTGTGTGGCCCAGGCCCGGGGGCTCCTGTCGGTGTACTAGAGTAGGGGTACCCTAGTATCCCGAACTTGTGCACGGGCAGTTGCAGCGCCGCGCGGCAAGGCTTGCTGGACGACCGCCAGGGTCCTCCGTGGGTTCCTTTGGAGCCATTCAAGAACAAAGCATTCAAAATGAAGAGACAAGGCCCCGGCAAGAGGATCTTGCCGGGAAGAGACAAGGCCCCGGCAAGAGGAGCTTGCCGGGAAGGCCAACCACGGCACTTCAAGAAACTTGTCGCAATGCACCGCACGTCCCGGCAAGGTCCGGTGAGCGACAAGCTTCTGGACTTGACGAGACGACGACCCCAACAAGGTACTCGCCGGGGGCCCGCTGCCACTCTGTACCCACGCTCCAGCGCACCCACCCGCGTGCGCCATGAGGCTTCCTCAGGGGCGCGTGGCGGGAGCCTGTGCAGCCAGGGGTACGCGGTGGCAAGCTGATATGAAGAGAAGGCCATCGTGGCAAACGGTGGCGCTCCTAACGGTCACTTTTTGCACTGTTTAGGCAACTCAGACGGGCATTCAATGACCTTGTCCCCTGCCGTCAGAGTTAGGTAGGGTGCACTGTGTCCACAGTAGCGGTAGCTGCACCTACCGCATCCTTTTCCATTTTTACCCTTCTAGTCTACGTTGCCACCTGTCGGTGACCCCTTGAAAGTATAAAAGGAGGCCCAAGTGCAACCTAGAGGGGGTTTGGCTCATTCGAAACATCAGGAACACTCTCACGCTCGGTCTGGCAGCGTCCATCGCTCCTGAGCAAGAATTCAATACACACAAACAAGCAGCAGTAGGGTTTTACGCATCCGTGCGGCCTGAAGCTGGGTAAAACTGCTCGCGTGTACTGCCTCGATCTGCTCTTTGCGCGGCCTCCGCCTCCCTCCGAACCGAAAGGGGCCCGGTCCCCATAGGTGTTGGTGGATCAGTTTCCCCGACATTACCCTTTACCTTTTATTGATCAAATGCTAGAAAGACTATCCAAACACACACATTTCATCTTTCTAGATGGTTATTCTGGGTTCTCTCAAATACCTATGTCAGCGAAGGATCAATCTAAAACTACTTTTACTTGCCCTTTTGGTACTTTTGCTTATAGACGTATGCCTTTTGGTTTATGTAATGCACCTGCTGCCTTTCAAAGATGCATGATGGCTATATTCTCTGATTTTTGTGAAAAGATTTGTGAGGTATTCATGGATGACTTCTCCGTCTATGGATCCTCTTTTGATGATTGTTTGAGCAACCTTGATCGAGTTTTGCAGAGATGCGAAGACACTAGTCTCATCTTGAGTTGGGAGTAGTGTTACTTTATGGTTAATGAAGGCATTGTCTTGGGGCACAAGATCTCCGAGAGAGGTATTGAAGTTGATAAAGCCAAAGTTGATGCTATTGAAAAGATGCCATGTCCCAAGGACATAAAAGGTATAAGAAGTTTCCTTTATCACGCCAGTTTTTATAGGATGTTCATTAAGGACTTTTCTAAAATCGCTAGGCCTCTGACTAATTTATTGCAAAAAGATATTCCTTTTGTCTTTGATGATGATTGTGTAGAAGCATTTCAAGTATTTAAGAAAGCTTTGATCACTGCACCTATTGTCCAGCCGCCTAATTGGAATTTACCTTTTGAAATTATGTGTGATGCTAGCGATTATGTTGTAGGTGCTGTTCTAGGGCAAAGAGTCGATAAGAAATTGAATGTTATCTAGTATGCTAGTAAGACTCTTGATACTGCCCAGAGAAATTATGCTACTACTGAAAAAGAGTTCTTAGCGGTTGTGTTTGCATGTGATAAGTTTAGACCTTATATTGTTGATTCCAAAGTTACTATTCACACTGATCATGCTGCTATTAAATATCTTATGGAAAAGAAAGATGCTAAGCCTAGACTCATTAGATGGGTTCTCTTACTCCAAGAATTTGACTTGCATATTATTGATAGAAAGGGAGCTGAGAACCCCGTTGCAGACAACTTGTCTAGGTTACAGAATGTTCTTGATGACCCACTGCCTATTAATGATAGCTTTCCTGATGAACAATTAGCGGTCGTTAATGCTTCTCGTACTGCTCCTTGGTATGCTGATTATGCTAATTACATTGTTGCTAAATATATACCGCCTAGTTTCACATACCAGCAAAAGAAAAAGTTCTTTTATGATTTAAGACATTACTTCTGGGATGATCCACACCTTTATAAAGAAGGAGTAGATGGTGTTATTAGACGTTGTGTGCCTGAGCATGAACAGGAACAGATTCTACGTAAGTGTCACTCTGAATCTTATGGAGGACACCACACTGGAGATAGAACTGCACACAAGGTACTACAATCTGGTTTTGTTTGGCCTACTCTCTTCAAAGATGCTCGTAAGTTTGTCTTATCTTGTGATGAATGTCAAACAATAGGTAACATTAGTAGACGTCAAGAAATGCCTATGAGTTATTCTCTTGTTATTGAACCATTTGATGTTTGGGGCTTTGATTATATGGGACCTTTTCCTACCTCTAATGGTTATACACATATTTTAGTTGCTGTTGATTATGTTACTAAGTGGGTAGAAGCTATACCAACTAGTAGTGCTGATCATAACACTTCTATTAAAATGCTTAAGGAAGTTATTTTTCCGAGGTTTGGAGTCCCTAGATATCTTATGACTAATGGTGGTTCACATTTTATTCATGGTGCTTTCCGTAAGATGCTTGCTAAGTATGATGTCAATCATAGAATAACATCTCCTCATCATCCGCAGTCTAGTGGTCAAGTAGAGTTGAGCAATAGAGAACTCAAATTAATTTTACAAAAGACTGTGAATAGATCTAGAAAGAATTGGTCCAAAAAACTTGATGATGCATTATGGGCCTATAGAACTGCATACAAAAATCCTATGGGTATGTCTCCATATAAGATGGTTTATGGAAAAGCATGTCATTCACCTCTTGAACTTGAACATAAGGCATATTGGGCTATTAAAGAGCTCAACAATGACTTCAAACTTGCCGGTGAGAATAGGTTGTTTGATATTAGCTCACTTGATGAATGGAGAACCCAAGCCTATGAGAATGCCAAGCTTTTCAAAGAAAAAGTCAAACGCTGGCATGATAAGAGGATACAAAAGCGTGAGTTTAACGTAGGAGATTATGTGTTATTATTCAACTCTCCTTTAAGATTTTTTGTAGGAAAACTTCTCTCTAAATGGGAAGGTCCCTACGTTATCGAGGAGGTCTATCGTTCAGGTGCTATAAGAATCAACAACTTCAAAGGCACAAATCCAAGGGTGGTAAACGGTCAAAGAACTAAACATTATATCTCAGGTAATCCTATTAATGTTGAAACTAATATTGTTGAAACTGTAACCCCTGAGGAATACATAAGGGACACTTTCCAGAATGTTCCAGACTCCGAAAAGGTATAGGTATGTGGTACGGTAAGTAAACGGACTCCAAAACGACTCCAATGGCAATTTTTATCAGTTTTGGAATATTTAAGAATTTTAGGAAGAGAGAAGTAGTCCGAAAGGGACATGAGGCTCCCATGAGAGTGGAGGGCGCGCCCCCCTGTCTTGTGGGCACCTCATGTGCCTCCCGGACTCCGTTTTCTTGCATATTACGTATTTTGATCGGTAAAAATTCATTATATATACTCCCGAAGGTTTTGACCATCGTATCACGCAAATATCCTCTGTTTTCGTTTCGAGCTGTTTCTGTTTCAGATCTAGAGCATCATGGCGTTTCCAAGCGCTCCCAAGGACAAGTTTTTCGAGAGGGTTATCAACCCCTATCTCACGGAAGTGCTACAACACCCTCAAACCATTGAGATGCGTGAGGGGGTGCTGCACATCCACGATGTGGAGGGACCAAGGCGTACCGGGAGCGTGGAGACAAAGCTTGAAGCCGTGGAGCAGGAAGTTTTCAAGTGTCAAGGGATGGTGGAGCGTGGACTCAACGCCAACCAGATGATGATCACGGAGTTCACCAACAACCACAAGCTAGATGCCAAATTCATTGGGGAGACCATCTTCAAGCTTCAAGAGAAAATCGAGCACCTCCAAGCCCAGATCTATGACTTGCAAAACCAGAACTGTGAGTATGAATATAGATTCAAGAGGATGAGTTTGGCTGTAGATTTATGGATCCCGGAGACTCGATAATCCTTCTATGATGGAGAGCCTATTCCTTGGAAGACGGACGACAAGCCTACATCATCAACAACTCCACCATCACCACCTCCGAGGACATAATCACATGGGTATGGGCACTCCCCTTGGCAACTTCCAAGCTTGGGGGAGGTGCCTCGGTATCGTATCACCATCACACTCCTCTCTTTACCATTTTATTTAGTTTGATCCTTTTAGTAGTATCTTGATCTAGTAGATTGAAGTTTTGATATCAAGTAGTTTTGAGTTTTTGCATTGTGATCTCTTTTTGTAATCGAGTCTATGAGTTATCTATAATAAAGATTAGTGTTGAGTCAAGGGCTTTGCTATGTTGCTATGATCTTCACAAAGTAGAAAGAATAAAAGAGTTCATATCGATCTTATGGATAGTGATAACTTCACATATAGAAAGTATGAGGCATAAAAATTGTTGAGAGTTGATGAACGTAGCCTTGGTCATCGTTGCAATTAATAGGAAGTGATAAGGAAAGGGGGGTTCACATACAAATACACTATCTTGGACACCTTTTATAATTGGGAGCACTCATTAGGTATGACATGCTAAAAGAGTTGACGTTGGACAAGGAAGACAACGTAATGGTTTATGTTTTCGCGCATCTCAGTTAAAGTATATTGTCATTGACCTTCCAAACATTTTGAGCTTGCCTTTCCCCCTCATGCTAGCCAAATTCCTAGCACCAAGTAGAGATACTACTTGTGCTTCCAAATACCCTTAAACCCAGTTTTGCCATGAGAGTCCACCATACCTACTTATGGATTGAGTAAAATCCTTCAAGTAAGTTGTCATGTTGCAAGCAATAAAAATTGCTATCTAAATATGTATGACTAATTAACGCAGAGAAAATAAGCTTTGTACGAACTTGTTGTGGAAGTAATAAAAGTGACATACTGCATAATAAAGGTCCACATACAAGGGGCAATATAAAGTGACGTTCTTTTGCATTAAGATTTTGTGCATCAACCCTAAACGCACATGACAACCTCTGCTTCCCTCTGCAAAGGGCCTAACTTTTACTTTATGTTTTTACTTTATGCTTGAGTCAAGGTGATCCTCACCTTTCCCTTTTTCATTTTATCCTTTGGCAAGCTCCTCGTGTTTGAAAGATCATGGTATATATATCCAATTGGATGTTAGTTAGCATGGGCTATTATTGTTGACATCACCTAAAGGTGAATACGTTGGGAGGCAACACAATAAGCCCATATCTTTCTCAGTGTCTGGCTGAAACTCCATAACCACAAGTATTGCGTGAGTGTAGCAATTATAGAAGACTACAAGATAGTTGAGTATGTGGGCTTGCTGAGAAGCTCTATTGTTGACTCTTTCTGATGTTACTATAAATTGCAATTGCTTCAATGACTGAGATTATAGTTTGTTTGTTCCCAATGAAGTTTTTGAACCATACTTGACATTGTGAATTGATTGTCACTTGAGCATAGGAAATCATATGACAAAATCTATATATGTTGCTGTTATTAGAATGATCATGATGCCCTCATGTCCGTATTTTATTTTTATCGACACCTCTATCTCTAAACATGTGGACATATTTTTCGATTTCGGCTTCCGCTTCAGGACAAGCGAGGTCTAAGCTTGGGGGAGTTGATATGTCCATTTTGCATCATGCTTTTATATCAATATTTATTGCATTATGGGATGTTATTACACATTATATCTCAATACTTATGGCTATTCTCTCTTATTTTACAAGGTTTACCATGAAGAGGGGGAATGTCGGCAGCTGGAATTCTGGCTGGAAAAGGAGCAAACGTTGGAAACCTATTCTGCACAGCTCCAAAAGTCCTGAAACTCCACGAGACAACTTTTTGGAATTAATAAGAATTTTTGAGCGAAAGAAATACACCAGGGGGGCCACACCCTGTCGAGGAGACAGGGGGCGCCCCCCCCCCTATAGGGCGCGCCCCTATCTCCTCGGCCCCCTGGTGGGCCTCCTGTGTCCATCTTCTGCTATATCATCGCTTTTACCCTGGAAAAAATCGTGGGCAAGCTTACGGGACGAAACTCCGCCGCCACAAGGCAGAACCTTGGCGGAATCAATCTAGGGCTCCGGCGGAGCTGTTCTACCAGGGACACTTCCCTCCGGGAGGGGAAATCATCACCAACGTCATCACCAACGATCCTCTCATTGGGAGGGGGTCAATCTCCATCAACATCTTCACCAGCACCATCTCCTCTCAAAACCCTAGTTCATCTCTTGTATCCAATCTTGTATCAAAACCACAAATTGGTACATGTGTGTTGCTAATAGTGTTGATTACTCCTTGTAGTTGATGCTAATTGGTTTACTTGGTGGAAGATCATATGTTAAGATCCTTTATGCATATTATTACTCCTCTGATTATGAACATGAATATGCTTTGTGAGTAGTTACGTTTGTTCCTGAGTACATGGGTGAAGTCCTGCTATTAGTAGTCATGTGAATTTGGTATTCGTTCGATATTTTGATGAGATGTATGTTTTCTTTTCCTCTAGTGGTGTTATGTGAACGTCGACTACATGACACTTCACCATTATTTGGGCCTAGAGGAAGGCATGGGGAAGTAATAAGTAGATGATGGGTTGCTAGAGTGACAGAAGCTTAAACCCTAGTTTATGCGTTGCTTCGTTAGGGGCTGATATGGATCCATATGTTTAATGTTGTGGTTAGGTTTACCTTAATACTTCTTTTGTAGTTGCGGACGCTTGCAATAGGGGTTAATCATAAGTGGGATTCTAGTCCAAGTTAGGGCAGTACCCAAGTACAGGTCCACCCACATATCAAATTATCAAAGTACCGAACGCGAATCATATGAACGTGATGAAAACTAGCTTGACGATAATTCCCATGTCTCCTCGGGAGCTCCTTTCTCATTATTAGAAATTTTCCAGGCTTATCCTTTGCTTCATAAAGGATTGGGCCACCTTGATGCACTTTATTTACTTTATTTACTTGTTACTCGTTACTATTTATCTTATCACAAAACTATCTATCACCTACAATTTCAGTGCTTGCAGAGAAAACCTTACTGAAAACCGCTTATCATTTCCTTCTGCTCCTCGTTGGGTTCGACACTCTTACTTATCGAAAGGACTAAGATTGATCCCCTACACTTGTGGGTCATCAGTCCTCGAGTAGGTAAAAGATAAAAACAGAATTTTTTATGTGGAATGCTACCTAGCATATTTCTCAATGTAGTTTTCTTTATTGTGGTATGAATGTTCAGATCCAAATTATTCAAAATAAAAGTTCATATTGACATAAGAAATAGTAATACTTCAAGCATACTAATCAACCAATCATGTCTTCTCAAAATAACATGGCTAAAGAAACTAATCCCTACAAAATCATATAGTCTGGTTGTTGCTCTATCTTCATCACACAATGTATTTAATCATGCACAACCCCGATGACAAGCCAAGCAAACCTTTCATACTTTAGTAATCTCAAACTTGTTCAACTTTCATGCAATACATGAGTGTGAGCCATGGACATTGCACTATATGTGGAATAGGATGGTGGTTGTGGAGAAGACAAAAATGGAGAAGATAGTCTCACATCAACTAGCCGTATCAACGGGCTATGGAGATGCCCATTAATAGATATGTGACTGAGTAGGGATTTCCATGCAACGGATGCACTAGAGTTATAAATGTATGAAAGCTCAACAAAAGAAACTAAGTGGGTGTGCATCCAACTCGCTTGCTCATGAAGACCTAGGGCATTTTGAGGAGGCCCATCATTGGAATATACAAGCCAAGTTCTATAATGAAAAATTCCCACTAGTATATGAAAGTTACCAGTAGCGCTTCCTGCTTAAAAGCGCTGCAGATATTAGCAGCAACACGTTTTCGTAAAGTGCACTACTGCTAGCCATGTATAGCAGTAGCATGGGATGACAGGCGCTACTACTACAGGTTAGCTATAGCGCCTTATCAGTAGTGCAACGTCCCGCGCTACTGATAGGCAAAATACCCGCGCTACTGATAGGGTCATAAAGCAGACAACGCTGATCTGCTGCCTTATTTCTAGCTGATCACGACCAATATAGATGGTCATAACATTGTAAGTTGTGGTGGATTGCTATAACTAGGCGTCACCTCATCAGTTTTGCCTATGTGCCATGTCCATTTGTCAAATTTTGCCCTAGGTTGTGAAGCAACCTATATTTCTGTTAGTCCCAAAATTTCAAAAAAATTCTCATAAATTCTTTGAATCATATCTTCGACAAATATGTCAAAAACCTTCCTCGCTTAGTTAAAATATAATTCAACAATATTCATTTTCCTATTCTGTTCAGAACAACACTTTGTGAAGGAAGTGCTATTTTTATATTCTTGATTGCCCTCAAAATTTTTGGGCACTCCTTCCTATCCAAATCATTTCCTCATGACAAAATTCAGCTCCATTTGCCTAGTAAATGTTCCTCGGCAAATTTCCAAAGTTTTTGTTCAGCTAGAAGCTTTGTGAAGGAAGTACTAGCTATGCACATCCAAATGGCATGAAATTTATACAGTGCCTTCGTATGGCCAAATTATCACCCTCCTCCAAATTGTAGCTCAATCAAATCATCTATGTGAGCCCAGCTTCCATTTTCATTTTCTGTCCAAAGATAGGAATATCGTAATGAGTTGAATTTTTGCCACATATTCTATATGCCAGAGTCATAGCTCTACACAAAATTTTAGCTCTATCAAACAATACATGTGAGCTCACCATCGAATCTTTGTTTCTGGTAATATTTTCAGTTTGTCAAGCAATTACATTTTATATTGCTTTATAATTGCTGAAAATTTACCAGGACATTAGCCTGACTATAGAAACCCCCTATACCAAATTTCAGCATAATCCAATCATCTATGCAAACCCAGCTCCAATTTCTATTTTATGTCCAAATTGGCACATTGCAAAGCAAGTGCTATCTAGACACCTCCTGTTGTCCTCGAACTTTTTGTGCCATCTTACATATAAAAATCATTGCCACATTCCAATATTCAGCTCCATTCGCCTATTAAATCTTCCTCAGCAAATTTCTAAAGTTTCTATCCAGAGAGAACCTTTGTGAACGAACTACAAGCTAGGATTATCCAAATGGTATAAAAAATTAAAGTGCTTTACTATGCCCAAATTATCTGTTGGAAATATGCCCTAGAGGCAATAATAAATTGGTTATTATTATTATATTTCCTTGTTCATGATAATTGTTTATTATCCATGCTATAATTGTATTGATAGGAAACTCAGATACATGTGTGGGTACATAGACAACACGATGTCCCTAGTAAGCCTCTAGTTGACTAGCTCGTTAATTAATAGATGGTTACGGTTTCCTGACCATGGACATTGGATGTCGTTGATAACGGGATCACATCATTAGGACAATGATGTCATGGACAAGACCCAATCCTAAGCCTAGCACAAAGATCGTGTAATTCGTATGCTAAAGCTTTTCTAATGTCAAGTATCATTTCCTTAGACCATGAGATTGTGCAACTCCCGGATCTATAGGAATGCTTTGGGTGTACCAAACGTCACAACGTAACTGGGTATCTCGGAAAGAGTCTGTTGGGTTGGCACGAATTGAGACTGGGATTTGTCACTCCGTGTGACGGAGAGGTATCTCTGGGCCCACTCGGTAGGACATCATCATAATGTGCACAATGTGACCAAGGGGTTGATCACGGGATGATGTGTTACGGAATGAGTAAAGAGACTTGCCGGTAACGAGATTGAACAAGGTATCGGCATACCGACGATCGAATCTCGGGCAAGTACAATACCGCTAGACAAAGGGAATTGCATACGGGATTGCTTGAATCCTTGACATCGTGGTTCATCCGATGAGATCATCGTGGAACATGTGGGAGCCAACATGGGTATCCAGATCCCGCTGTTGGTTATTGACCGGAGAACGTCTCGGTCATGTCTGCATGGTTCCCGAACCCGTACGGTCTACACACTTAAGGTTCGGTGATGCTAGAGTTGTTATGGGAAATAGTATGTGGTTACCAAAGGTTGTTCGGAGTCCTGGATGAGATCCCGGACATGACGAGGAGCTCCGGAATGGTCCGGAGGTGAAGATAAGTATATTGGACGAAGGGTATTGGAGTCCGGAATTGTTCCGGGGGTACCAGGTGATGACCAGCTTGTCCGAAAGGGGTTTCGAAGGCCCGGGCAAGCTTTGGGGGGCCTTATGGGCCAAGGGGAGAGGGCACATCAGCCCACTAAGGGGCTGAGATCCCCTCCCACCCCATCTGACGTAACCTGGAGAGGTGTGGGCGCCACCCCTAGGGCAGCCACCCCTCCCGGCTTGGGGGCAAGTTTCCTAGGGGGTGGGGGCGCCAAAACCCATCTAGGGTTTCCCCTATGGCCTCCGCCCCTCCCCTAGGGAACCCTAGAGAGCCTCCCCCTCCTCCCTTCCCCCTATATAGTGAGAGAGAGAGAGGGCAGCCGCACCCTTCCCCTGGCGTAGTCCTCTCCCTCCTCGAACACCTCCTCCTCCTCCATAGTGCTTGGCGAAGCCCTACCGGAGAACCACGAGCTCCATCACCACCATGCCGTCGTGCTGTCGGAGTTCTCCCTCAACTTCTCCTCTCCCCTTGCTGGATCAAGAAGGAGGAGACGTTCCCGGGCTGTACGTGTGTTGAACGCGGAGGCACCGTTGTTCGGTGCTTAGATCGGAATCAATCGCGATCTGAATTGCTATGAGTACGACTCCTTCATCCATGTTCGTGTAACGCTTCCGCTTAGCGATCTTCAAGGGTATGAAGATGCTCATCCTCTCCCTCTCTTGTTGCTAGAATCTCCATAGATTGATCTTGGTGATGCATAGAAAATTTTGAATTTCTGCTACGTTGCCCAACAGTGGTATCAGAGCTAAGTCTATTGCATAGATTCTATGCACGAGTAGAACACAAGTTGTTGTGGGCGTTGATTTTGTTCAATATGCTTACCGTTACTAGTCGAATCTTGTTTCGATGGTATTGTGGGATGAAGCGGCCCGTACCGACCTTACACGTACACTTACGTGAGACATGTTCCACCGACTGACATGCACTTGTTGCATAAGGTGGCTAGCGGGTGCCAGTCTCTCCCACTTTAGTCGGATCGGATTCGATGAAAAGGGTCCTTATGAAGGGTAAATAGCAATTGACATATCATGTTGTGGTTTTGTGTAGGTAAGAAACATTCTTGCTAGAAACCCATAGCAGCCACGTAAAACATGCAAAAAACAATTAGAGGACGTGTAACTTGTTTTTGCAGGGTATGCTATGTGATGTGATATGGCCAAAAAGAATGTGATGAATGATATGTGATGTATGAGATTGATCATGTTCTTGTAATAGGAATCACGACTTGCATGTCGATGAGTATGACAACCGGCAGGAGCCATAGGAGTTGTCTTTATTTATTGTATGACCTACGTGTCACTGAATAACGCCATGTAATTACTTTACTTCATTGCTAAACCGTTATCCATAGTAGTAGAAGTAATATTTGGCAAGACAACTTCATGGAGACACGGTGATGGAGATCATGGTGTCATGCCGGTGATGATGATGATCATGGAGCCCCGAAGATGGAGATCAAAAGGAGCAAAATGATATTGGCCATATCATGTCACTTTTTGATTGCATGTGATGTTTATCATGTTTATGCATCTTATTTGCTTAGAACCACAGTAGTTAATAAGATGATCCCTCAATAAAATTTCAAGAAAGTGTTCCCCCTAACTGTGCACCGTTGCGAAAGTTCGTTGTTTCGAAGCACCACGTGATGATCGGGTGTGATAGATTCTAGCGTTCACATACAACGGGTGTAAGACAGATTTACACACGCGAAACACTTAGGTTGACTTGACGAGCCTAGCATGTACAGACATGGCCTCGGAACACAAGAGACCGAAAGGTCGAGCATGAGTCGTATGGTAGATACGATCAACATGAAGATGTTCACCAATGATGACTAGTCCGTCTCACGTGATGATCGGACACAGACTAGTTGACTCGGATCATGTAATCACTTAGATGACTAAGAGGGATGTCTATCTGAGTGGGAGTTCATAAGATGAACTTAATTATCCTGAACATAGTCAAAAGGTCTTTGCTAATTATGTCGTAAGCTCGCGCTTTAGTCCTACTGTTTAGATATGTTCCTAGAGAAAATTCAGTTGAAAGATGATAGTAGCGATTATGCGGACTAAGTCCGTAAACTGAGGATTGTCCTCATTGCTTGGAAGAAGGATTATGTCCTTAATGCACCGCTCAGTGTGCTGAACCTCGAACGTCGTCTGTGGATGTTGCGAACATCTGACATACACGTTTTGATAACTACGTGATACTTCAGTAATGTTAAATGGTTTAGAGTTAAGGCACCGAAGACGATTTCGAAACGTCGCGAAACATCTGAGATGTTTCAAGGGCTGAAATTGGGATTTCAGGCTCGTGCCCATGTCAAGAGGTATAAGACCTCCGACGAGCTTCTTGTCCTACAAACTAAGGGAGAAAAGCTCAATCGTTGAGCTTGTACTCAGATTGTCTGGGTACAACAATCACTTGAATCGAGTGGGAGTTAATCTTCCAGATGAGATAGTGATGTTTCTCCAAAGTCAGTGCCACCAAGCTACTAGAGCTTCGTGATGAACTATAACATATCAGGGATAGATATGATGATCCTTGAAGTATTCGCGATGTTTGACGCCGCGAAAGTAGAAGTCAAGTAGGAGCATCAATTGTTGATGGTTAGTAAAACCACTAGTTTCAAGAAGGGCAAGGGCAAGAAGGGATACTTCATGAAAGGGCAAAACAGTTGCTGCTCTAGTGAAGACCCAAGATTGAACCCAAACCCGAGACTAAGTGCTTCTGTAATGAGAGGAACGGACACTAAAGCAGAACCACCCTAGATACTTCATAGATAAGAAGGCAGGCAAGGTCGACGGAAGTATATTGGATATACATTATGTTAATGTGTACTTTACTAGTACTCCTAGTAGCACCAGAGTATTAGATACCAGTTCGGTTGCTAAGTGCTAGTAACTCGAAATAAAAGGTACGGAATAAAAGGATACTAGCTAAAGGTGAGCTGACGATATGTGTTGGAAGTGTTTCCAAGGTTGATATGATCAAGCATCGCATGCTCCCTCTACCTTCGAGATTGGTGTTAAACCTAAATAATTGTTATTTGGTGTTTGCGTTGAGCATAGACATGATTGGATTATGTCTATCGCAATATGGTTATTCATTTAAGGAGAATAATTGTTACTCTGTTTATTTGAATAATACCTTCAATGGTCTTGCACCTAAAATGAATGGTTTATTAAATCTCGATCGTAGTGATACACATGTTCATGCCAAAAGATATAAGATAGTAATGATAGTACCACCTACTTGTGGCACTGCCATGTAAGTCATATTGGTATAAAACGTATGAAGAAGCTCCATGTTGATGGATCTTTGGACTCACTCGTTTTTGAAAAGTTTGAGACATGCGAACCATGTCTATTGGTGTATATGCATGAAGAAACTCCATGCAGATGGACCGTTTGGACTCACTTGATTTTGAATCACTTGAGACATGCAAATCATACCATATGGGCAAGATGACTGAAAGCCTCATTTTCAGTGAAATGGAAGAAGAAAGCAACTTGTTGGAAGTAATACATTTTGATGTGTGCAGTCCAATGTGTGCTAAGGCACGCAGTGGATATCGTTATGTTCTTGCTTCACAGATGATTTGAGTAGATACTGAGTATATTTACTTGATGAAACACAAGTCTAAATTATTGAATGGTTCAAGTAATTTCAGAGTGAATTTGAAGATCTTCGTGACAAGAGGATAAAATGTCTATGATATGATCATAGAGATGAATATCTGAGTTACGAGTTTTGACACGCAATTAAGACATTGTGGAAATTGTTTCACAACTAACACAGCCTGGAACACCATAGTGTGATGGTGTGTGCGAACATCATAGATGCACCCTATTGGATATGGGGCATACCATGATGTCTCTTATCGAATTACCACTATCGTTCATGGGTTAGGCATTAGAGACAACCACATTCACTTTAATAGGGCACCACGTAATTCCGTTGAGACGACACCGTTTGAACTATGGTTTGGAGAAACCTAAGTTGTCATTTCTTGAAAGTTTGGGGCTGCGACGCTTCTGTGAAAAAGTTTCAGGTTGATAAGCTCGAACCCAAAGCGGATAAAATGCATCTTCATAGGACACCCAAAACATTTGGTTATACCTCCTAATTCAGATCCAAAAGCAATAGGGATTGTTTCTTGAATCGGGTCCTTTCTCGAGGAAAAGTTTGTCTCGGAAATTTGAGTGGGAGGATGGTGGAGACTTGATGAGGTTATTGAACCGTCACTTCAACTAGTGTGTAGCAGGGCACAGGAAGTTGTTCCTATGGCGCCTACACCAATTGAAGTAGAAGCTTATGATAGTGATCATGAAACTTCGGATCAAGTCACTACCAAACCTCGTAGGTCGACAAGGATGCGTACTACTTCAGAGTGGTACGTACTCCTGTCTTGGAGGTCATGTTGCTAGATAACAATGAACCTACGAGCTATGGAGAAGCGATGGTGGGCCCAGATTTCGGCAAATGGCTCGAGGCCATAAAATCCAAGAGAGGATCCATGTATGAAAACAAAGTGTAGACTTTGGAAGAACTACTTGACGGTCGTAAGGCTATTGGGTACAGATGGATTTTAAGAGGAAGACAGACAATGATGGTAAGTATCACCATTAAGAAAGCTCGACTTGTCGTTAAGATGTTTTCCAACAATTTCAAGGAGTTGACTATGGTGAGGCTTTCTCACTCGTAGCGATGCTAAGAGTCTGTTGGAATTGGATTAGCAGTTACTGCATTATTTATGAAATCTTGCAGATAGGATGTGAAAACATTGTTTCCTCGACAATTTTCTTGAGGAAAGGTTGTATGTGATACAACCAGAAAGGTTTTGACAATCCCGAAAGACGCTAACAAGTATGCAAAGCTCCAGCAATCCTTCTAAGGACTGGAGTGAGCATCTCGGAGTTGGAATGTACGCTTTGATGAGATGATCAAAGATTTTGGGTTTATACAAAGTTTATGAGAAACTTGTATTTCCAAAGAAGTGAGTGGGAGCACTATAGAATTTCTAATGAGTATATGTTGTTGACATATTGTTGATCAGAAATAATGTAGAATTTCTGGAAAGCATATAGGGTTATTTGAAAAGTGTTTTTCAATAGAAAACCTGGATTAAACTGCTTGAACATTAAGCATCAAGATCTATGAGGATAGATCAAAAACGCTAAATGGTACTTTCAAATGAGCACATACCTTGACATGATCTTGAAGGTGTTCAAGATGGATCAGTCAAAGAAGGAGTTCTTGCCTGAGTTGTAAGGTATGAAGTTAAGAGTTAGAGCTCGACCACGGCAGAAGAGAGAGAAAGGACGAAGGTCATCCCCTATGCTTCAGACGTAGGCTCTATAGTATGCTATGCTGTGTACCGCACCGGAAGTGTGCCTTGCCATGAGTCAGTCAAGGGGTACAAGAATGATCCAGGAATGGATCATTGGACAGCGGTCAAAATTGTCCTTGGAGTAAATAAGGACATGTTTCTCGATTATGGAGGTGATAAAGAGTTCGGCGTAAAGGGTTAAGTCGATGCAAGCTTTAACACTTATCTGAATGACTCTGAGTAGCAAACCGGATATGTATAGTGGAGCAACCATTTGGAATAGCTCCAAGTGGAGCGTGGAAGCAGCATTTACAATATGACCTAGAGATTTGCGAAGTACATACGGATCTGAATGTTGCAGACCCGTTGACTAAAACCTCTCTCACAAGCAAAACATGATAAAACCCCAGAACTCATTGAGTGTTAATCACATAGTGATGTGAACAAGATTATTGATTCTTGTAAACTCTTTGGATGTTGGTCACATGGCGATGTGACCTATGAGTGTTGATCACATGGCGATGTGAACTAGATTATTGACTCTAGTGCAAGTGGGAGACTGTTGGAAATATGCCCTAGAGGCAATAATAAATTGGTTATTATTATTATATTTCCTTGTTCATGATAATCGTTTATTATCCATGCTATAATTGTATTGATAGGAAACTCAGATACATGTGTGGGTACATAGACAACACCATGTCCCTAGTAAGCCTCTAGTTGACTAGCTCGTTGATCAATAGATGGTTACGGTTTCCTGACCATGGACACTGGATGTCGTTGATAACAGGATCACATCATTAGGAGAATGATGTGACGGACAAGACCCAATCCTAAGCCTAGCACAAAGATCGTGTAGTTCGTATGCTAAAGCTTTTCTAATGTCAAGTATCATTTCCTTAGACCATGAGATTGTGCAACTCCCAGATACCGTAGGAATGCTTTGGGTGTACCAAATTTCACAATGTAACTGGGTGGCTATAAAGGTGCACTACGGGTATCTCCAAAAGTATCTGTTGGGTTGGCACGAATCGAGACTGGGATTTGTCACTCCGTGTGACGGAGAGGTATCTCTGGGCCCACTCGGTAGGACATCATCATAATGTGCACAATGTGACCAAGGGGTTGATCACGGGATGATGTGTTACGGAACGAGTAAAGAGACTTGCTGGTAACGAGATTGAACAAGGTATCGGCATACCGACAATCGAATCTCAGGCAAGTACAATACTGCTAGACAAAGTGAATTGCATACGGGATTGCTTGAATCCTTGACATCGTGGTTCATCCGATGAGATCATCATGGAACATGTGGGAGCCAACATGGGTATCCAGATCCCACTGTTGGTTATTGACCGGAGAACGACTCGGTCATGTCTGGATGGTTCCCAAACCCATAGGGTCTACACACTTAAGGTTCAGTGACGCTAGAGTTGTTATGGGAAATAGTGTGTGGTTACCGAAGGTTGTTCGGAGTCCCGGATGAGATCCGGAACATGACGAGGAGCTTCGGAATCGTCCGGAGGTGAAGATCAGTATATTAGACGAAGGGTATTGGAGTCCGGAATTGTTCCGGGGGTACCAGGTGATGACCAGCGTGTCCGAAAGGGGTTTCGGAGGCCCCGGCAAGCTTTGGTGGGCCTTATGGGCCAAGGGGAGAGGGCACATCATCCCACTAAGGGGCTGAGAGCCCCTCCCACCCTATCTCACGTAACCTGGAGAGGTGGGGGCGCCACCCCTAGGGCAGCCACCCCTCCCGGCTTGGGGGCAAGTTTCCTAGGGGGTGGGGGCGCCAAAACCCATCTAGGGTTTCCCCTATGGCCGCCGCCCCTCCCCTAGGGAACCCTAGGGCGCCTCCCCTCCTCCCTTCCCCCTATATATAGTGAGAGAGGGAGAGGGCAGCCGCACCCTTCCCCTGGCGCAGCCCTCTCCCTCCTCCAACACCTCCTCCTCCTCCGTAGTGTTTGGCGAAGCCCTGCCGGAGAACCACGAGCTCCATCACCACCATGTCGTCGTGCTGTCGGAGTTCTCCCTCAACTTGTCCTCTCCCCTTGCTGGATCAAGAAGGAGGAGACGTTCTCAGGCTATACGTGTGTTGAACGCGGAGGCACCGTTGTTCGGTGCTTAGATCGGAATCAACCGCGATCTGAATCGCTGTGAGTACGACTCCTTCATCCATGTTCTTGTAACGCTTCCGCTTAGCGATCTTCAAGGGTATGAAGATGCTCATCCTCTCCCTCTCTTGTTGCTAGAATCTCCATAGATTGATCTTGGTGATGCGTAGAAAATTTTGAATTTCTGCTACGTTCCCCAACATTATCATATTCCACAAAATTTTAGCTCAATCCACTTATCCATTTGAGCCCGGCTTCAACATCCATATTCCTGCCCGATCTGGTACTTTGCAAAGCAAGTGCCATCCAAACTCCTCCATTTGAGCTGAAAATTTGCCATGACAGTCTCCCTGGTAGATGATCATCCTCAGCCAAAACTCCGGCCCATTGGCCTTGTAATTTCCTGTACCGCTAATCAAACACTTCGCTGCTAATTCATGTTTGAGCATAGTTCGGTCTCCTCGTGAGATTCTTCTGTTGTTATTTTCTTCCTAGCATCTACCTGGGGAGTGTCCAACCTACTAGATATGCCTAGGCTGCCCAGAACGCATGGCAACACCACGGTCACGTGGTGACCACGTGACGGACATGCGAGTCTATGCGCTTTGGAGTTGGGGCCCTGGGCCACCGTCCAAACCTCGATGTATCACTACCAAACCATGTATTTATGCTTAAATATATACTTATGTAACTAGAAATGATTTTTGGAAAAAATAAAGAGCAAACTATAAGGCAGCTGCAGTTCAAATTTGACCCGTTTCCTACTGAATCGGCGAAAATTTGTCTTTTTCACAAGAGGTGGATAAAAAATTTTGACACCCAACCATTTTGTCAATTGTGCATTAAATATGGACTAGTATTTTATAAAGTTGATTTGGTCCAATTTTGCAAAAAGATATACGATAGGTTCTTCACAAAAAAACTCATTTTGGGCACTCAAAAAATGGAAAATTGATTTTTTTGTCCAAAGAAAATGAAAAATCCATTAGGCAACATTGTTTGCCATTCCAATATGCAACCTTGCGCATAATATGAGATAATTTTAACAAACTATGCCATGAATGTGGCCATAAGATTGATTATTAGGATTGAAAGTCATGAATCTTCACTCATGATAGCTCATTTCTGAGAACACATTTTAAAAATAATTAGCATATTACAAGTTTATTATTTTTCCTGGTAACTTGGTCATATATAATCACACAATGCAAAGGTTTTCCAATTTTTTGATTTTTTTTGAATTTTTTATGCCCGTTTCAAAGTGCGGTCAAAACAGCGGGCATAACCGTTCCTAGCTAGTGGTTGAATCTTGGAAAGCTTTTTGTGTTTCTCTGATTAAATATATACTTATGTACCTACAAATGATTTTTGGAAAAAATAAATATCAAACTATGAGGCAGGTGTAGTTCAAATTTGACCCGCTTCCTACTGAATTGGCGGACATTTGTCTTTTTCACGAGAGGTGGATCAAAACTTTTAACACCCAACCATTTGGTCAATTGTGCATTATATATGGCATGTTATTTTATAAAAATGATTTGGTCCAATATTGCAACAAATATATGGTAGGTCTTTCACAAAAAAACTCATTTTGGGCACTCGAAAAATAGAAAATGAATTTTTTGTCAAAAGAAAATGAAAACTTCCTTAGGCAACATTGTTTGCCATCCCAAGATGCACCCTTGTGAACAATATGAGATCATTTGAACAAACTATGCCATTAATGTGGCCATAAGATTGATCATTAGGCTTGAAAGCCATGCATCTTCACACATGATAGCTCGTTTCTAAGAACACTTTTTCAAAATAATTACCGTATCACAAGTTTATTATTTTTCCTGGTAACTTGGTATAATGACACAATGCGAAGGTTTTCCAATTTTTTGATTTTTTTTGAATTTTTATGCCGTTTCAAAATGCGGCCAAAACGGCGGGCATGACCATTCCTAGCTAGTGGTTGAATCTTTGAAAACGTTTTGTGTTTCTATGATTAAATAGATGCTTATGTACCTAGAAATGATTTTTGGAAAAAATAAATAGCAAACTATGAGGCAGGTGCAGTTCAAATTTGACCCGCTTCCTTCTGAATCGGTGGAAATTTGTCTTTTTCCTGAGAGGTGGATCGAAACTTTTAACACCCAACCATTTGGTCAATTGTGCATTATATATGGCCTATTATTTTATAAAAATGATTTGGTCCAAATTTGCAACAAATATTTGCTAGGTCATTCACAAAAATGCTCATTTTGGACACCGAAAATTAGAAAAATGATTTTTTTTGTGCAAAGAAAATGAAAGCACTATTTGGCAATATTGTTTGTCATTCCAACATGCACACTTAGGAAAAATACGAGATCATTTTGACAAACTATGCCTTTGTTATGTTTAGAAAAATTAGAGTGGATTGGATGGACCAATGAGATGCGAGGAACCGCCTTCACGCGGATCACCAAATAGGACTCAATCTCAGCCATCCATGGCGCACCCATCCAACGTGGAGCTTCTCCCGAGAAAAAAACCCTAACTCACCCACCCAACCGCTGAACCACTCTCTCCCCCTCCCTTCGACTCCCCAGATCCTACCTCCTCCTTGCTCTCTCTCGATCACCTACAGTACCAGCCGTCGCCGCCGCTCGCCTCCATCCTCTCCCCAACCCCGGTCGGCCTCCACTCCACTCCACCGCCAGCGACAACCCAACCACTGCCACCCTCTCCCCCTCCTCTCCCCTCACCCAAGAAAGAGAGAGGGAGAGAGAGCCGATGTCCAGATCCACTCACCAAGTCCCTCTCTGTCACCGCCATCTAGATCTAGGCCGGATGATTCCAGCGGCGCGCAGCACACTCCTGTGCTCACCTCGCACCTCGCTCGATCCCGCAGTCCTCCTCCGTCTCCTCACATAACGAATAATCTCTGCTTCGGCTGGATCTCGGCCGCGTGGTTGGTGCAGGATCCGCGTCGGCGGGCATCAACGGAAACACATGGCGCACCGGCTGGACAATGACTCCGGCGTCTGGCGTCGGCAAGTCCAACATCCTCTCCCGCTTCACCCGCAATGCGTTCTACCTCGAGTCCAAATCCACCATCGGCGTCGAGTTCGCCACCCGCACCCTCCTCGTGAGTACTCACCACCATGGGCAGGCCGTCATCCAGGTCGGCAACGCGTGCTGGGAAATTTACTGCCTCGAGCACGGCATCCAGGTTCGTCATACCCCATCTCCCGCCTCTGGCCCCTTCTCATGTCAACTTGTATGCGGTTGCTCGGATGTGTTGATTGGTTGAAGAAGGTTTCCCATCGTGGATCTTCTCTGGTTTGGAAAATTTAGGCTGTAATTGATGCGCGATTTGAGCTGTGATGGGATTACTCGATTACCTTTCCGTGTAGGTCTAGTTGTTTTCACGCGAGGATGCGGCAATTAGTGTTCGATCCGCGCGACCCTTCTGAATTGGTCAGGAACATGAACTGTTCATAGTCCCTAATTTAAGCCTCCGACCTGTGAAGTTTAGTCATTTTGTTTTGTATTTTAGATCTAATATGAAATTCGAGTCCTAGGATCGTACTATTCAGGAGACATGAATACACTTCTGCACTAGTTTAGTTGCCACTTTTGTGTGAAATCTCAGATCTACTTAGGCCATTATCATGCTTTCCATGGTCAGTTTTGATGTGTTCTGAAATTATGATCTGCATCCAACTAAACACCTTATTGTTCCCTGCTGTAGCCTGATGGCCAGACGAATGGTGACAAGACCATCCGGTGATTCGCTGCTTGCAACCAACACCTAGTAAATCGGTCATCGTGGGGGCAGGGACATGAGATTCAGAGAAGAGATGCCGCTGCCTGCCTATACTAGTTCATATGTATCCAGCCGCCTAGATCTACCATACTCACCTTGTTTCACTGTGCTACTAGTAGTTCCTAGACCATTAGCTCCTTCTTGCTATTTTGCTGCACAATGCTCATTTTGCTGCTAGTGTCCATTTAGAAGTTTTTCTTACTATGTTTCTACTAAGATGATTCTGACATTTGTTTGTTTTCCTGCAGTGAAGTGTGGCTGGACGACCGAGGCTGCTATTCTGCCTTGATCTGCACACAAAGAGTTCCTGGACCTGACTTGAAGCAAGGATACCTGCGGCTGCAAGCCAACAATGTCTGAAGACAGGTGCTGCTTGCCGATGTTCTCCGCATAACTATAGGTCAGCCTATAGTTATGCGGAGAACATTGGCAAGCAGCACCTGTCTTCAGACATACACTACCATGTTTTGTTCCATAAATCACCTAATGCTCCTGTTAGTGAGATTCATCTAGTATTTTATTTTGCAAAGCATGCAATGGTTTGGAGTACTTGATCATGGCCTAATGGAACTTACATGTCGTTACTACAGCAGCTAGAAGCAATCCATTTTATTAAATGCATTAAATCTAGCTGGTCAATTGGGCATAGGAAATTTCTATAGTGATTTCTCTAAAAAATGATGGATTGGTTGGTCAGATAATGCTAAAACAACATATTCCTGAGATTCTCTTTGAGGAATACAAAATCGAGGTTTTTAAGACTGATGGCCAGCCTGTGTAATGTTTGTTTTCTTCTATACACTTGCTCCTTCCAGTAGGCATTGCAAGTGATGTGTTCAAGTGTAGTCCTCAGGTCACATTTTTTAACCAGTACCATATGATTGTAGCATACTACTAATTTTAGTCATTTAACATATTAATTTACCTAGAATGATGAAGTAGTTGCACTTGGTAGATGGGCTGAGCAAATGATGATTCATATGATTATTCTGGTACATTTGATGTTTCAAAATCGAGATTTTTAAACCTGATACCCAGCCATCACAAATGAGTCATCTGCTACTCTTGTTGTGTTGTAGTTTCTTGTGATGATTTGAAAGTAAATAGAGTGTAACTATGTTATCATGTTTTGGTAAAATAGGTGCCAACACCTGGGATCGGTTTGAGATGCGGGTGCACAAAAGGGCGTTCAACCTTGTCAACCAGAAGGTACCCGCCTCCCTCTGCTTGATCCTATTATTTTTTCATAGTTGCTGTGTATGGGTCGTATCGGGTCCTGCTCGTCGGTGATCTGATCATGGTGTGCTGAACATTTAGACCGCTGAGGCTTTTGATACGTCCATTTTGCATCATGCTTTTATATCAATATTTATTGCATTATGGGTTGTTGTTACACATTATGTCACAATACTTATGGCTACTCTATCTTATTTTTCAAGGTTTAACATGAAGAGGGAGAATGCTGGCAGCTGGGATTCTGGGCTGGAAAAGGAGCAAATATTGGAAACCTATTCTGCACAGCTCCAAAAGTCCTGAAACTCCACAAAAGTCATTTTTTGGAAATAAAAAGAATTATTGAGCGAAAGAAGTACCAGAGGGGGCCCACACCCTGGCCACGAGGGTGGGGGGGCGCGCCCACCCCTACTGGGCGCACGCCTCTGTCTCGTGGGCCCCCTAGTGACCCTCCGGTGCCCATCTTCTGCTATATGAAGTCTCTTACCCTGGAAAAAATCATAAGCAAGCTTACGGGACGAAACTCCGCCGCCACGAGGCGGAACCTTGGCGAAACCAATCTAGGGCTCCGGTGTAGCTGTTCTGCTGGAGAAACTTCCCTCTGGGAGGGGGAAATCATCACCATCGTCATCACCAATGATCCTCTCATCGGGAGGGGGTCAATCTCCATCAACATCTTCATCAGCACCATCTCCTCTCAAAACCCTAGTTCATCTCTTGTATCCAATTTGTATCAAACCCACAAATTGGTACCTGTGGGTTGCTAGTAGTGTTGATTATCCTTGTAGTTGATGCTAATTGGTTTATGTGGTGGAAGATCATATGTTAAGATCCTTAATGCATATTAATACTCCTCTGATCATGAACATGAAAATGCTTTGTGAGTAGTTACGTTTGTTCCTGAGGACATGGGTGAAGTATTGCTATTAGTAGTCATGTGAATTTGGTATTCGTTCGATATTATGATAAGATGTATGTTGTCTTTCCTCTAGTGGTGTTATGTGAACGTCGACTACATGACACTTCACCATTATTTGGGCCTAGAGGAAGGCATTAGGAAGTAATAAGTAGATGATGGGTTGCTCGAGTGACAGAAGCTTAAACCCTAGTTTATGCGTCGCTTCGTAAGGGGCTGATTTGGATCCACTAGTTTCATGCTATGGTTAGGTTTACCTTAATACTTCTTTTGTAGTTGCGGATGCTTGCAATAGGGGTTAATCATAAATGGGATGCTTGTTCAAGAAAGGGCAGTACCCAAGCACCGGTCCACCCACATATCAAATTATCAAAGTAACAAACGTGAATCATATGAGCGTGATGAAAATTAGCTTGATGATAATTCCCATGTGTCCTCGGGAGCGCTTTTCTCATTATAAGAATTTGTCCAGGCTTGTCCTTTGCTATAAAAAGGATTTGGCCACCTTGCTGCACCTTATTTACTCTCATTGCTTGGTACCCGTTACAAATTACCTTATCACAAAACTATCTGTTACCTACAATTACAGTGCTTGCAGAGAACACATTACTGAAAACCGCTTGTCATTTCCTTCTGCTCCTCGTTGGGTTCGACACTCTTACTTATCAAAAGTACTAGTATAGATCCCCTATACTTGTGGGTCATCAAGACTCTTTTCTGGTGCCATTGCCGGGGAGTGAAGCGCCTTTGGTGAGTGGAACTTGGTAAGGAAACATTTATATAGTGTGCTGAAATTTTCTGTCACTTGTTACTATGGAAACTAATCCTTTGAGGGGCTTGTTGGGGGCATCTTCGCCCCGACCTGTAGAGAAAAGAGTTGCTCCTCAACCTACTGAACCTACTGAAAATGTTTACTTTGAGATTCCTTCGGGTATGATAGAGAAACTGCTAGCTAATCCCTTTGCGGGAGATGGAACATTGCTTCCCGATTTACACCTTATCTATGTGGATGAAGTTTGTGGATTATTTAAGCTTGCAGGTATACCCGATGATCTTGTTAAGAGGAAGGTCTTCCCTTTATCTTTGAAGGGAGATGCATTGACATGGTATAGGCTATGTGATGATATGGGATCTTGGAACTATAAACGATTGAAATTGGAATTGCACCAGAAGTTCTATCCTATGCATCTTGTTCATCGTGATCGTAATTATATATATAATTTTTGGCCTCGCGAAGGAGAAAGCATCGCCCAAGATTGGGGGAGGCTTAAGTCAATGTTATATTCATGCCCCAATCATGAGCTCTCAATAGATATGATTATTCAAAAAAAAATATGCTCGGCTTTCTCTCAATGATCGCACCATGCTTGATACTTCCTGTGCTTGTTCTTATATGTTGAAGACTATTGAATTCAAATGGGACTTATTGGAAAGAATTAAAAGCAACTCTGAAGATTGGGGTTCCGACGATGGTAAGGAGTCAGGTATGACACCTACGTTTTATTGTGTTAAATATTTTATGGATACCGATGCTTTTCGTGGATTTAACACTAAATATGGGCTTGACTATGAGATTGTATCTTCTTTCTGTGAATCTTTTGCTACTCGCGTTGTTCTCCTGTTGAAGTAAAAGTAGTTGCACCTGTTACAGTTGAAGAAAAGACTATCACTTATAATGATCCTATTGTTCCTACTACTTATGTTGAGAAACCACCTTTCCCTGTTAGGATAAAGGATAATGCTCAAGCTTCAACTGTGGTTCGTAAGTAATACTAGAACATATACACCTCCTGAGAAAATTAAAGTTGAACCTAGTATTGCTATGGTTAAAGATCTCTTGGCTGATAATATAGATGGGCATGTTATTTATTTCTGTGAGGAAGCTGCTAATATTGCTAAACCTGATGCTAAGATACATAGACCGGTTGTAGGCATGCCCGTTATTTCTGTTAAAATAGGAGATCATTGTTATCATGGCTTATGTGATGTGGGTGCTAGTGCTAGTGCAATACCTTTTTCCTTATATAAAGAAATTATGCATGATATCGCACCCGCTGAAATAGAAGATATTGATGTTACAATTAAGCTTGCAAATAGAGATACTATTGCACCAATGGGGATTGTTAGAGATGTCGAAGTCTTCTGTGGAAAAGTTAAATATCCTGCTGATTTTCTTGTTCTTGGTTCCTCACAAGATAGCTTTTGTCCCATTATTTTTGGTAGACCCTTCTTGAATACTATCAATGCTAGGATAGATTGCAAAAAGGATGTTGTTACGATTGGCTTGGGAGATATGTCTCATGAGTTTAATTTTGCTAAATTTCATAGACAACCCCATGCTAAAGAATTTCCTAGTAAGTATGAAATTATTGGTCTTGCTTCTATTGCCGTGCCTCCTACTGATCCGTTAGAACAATATTTACTAGACCATGAAAATAATATGTTTATGAATGAAAGAAGGGAAATGGATTAAGTATTCTTTAAATAGGGTCCTATTTTGAAACACAACTTCCCGTTGAAATCCTAGGGGATCCTCCTCCACCCAAGGGTGACCCATTTTTGAGCTTAAACTTTTACCTGATAATCTTAAATATGCTTATCTAGATGAAAAGAAGATATATCCTGTTATTATTAGTGCTAACCTTTCAGAGCAGGAAGAGGAAAGATTATTGAAAACTCTGAAGAAGTACTGTGCTGCTATTGGATATACTCTCGATGATCTTAAGGGCATTAGTCCCACTCTATGCCAACACTAAATTAAATTGGATGAAGGTTCCAAACCAGTTAGAGATCATCAACGGCGTTTAAATCGTAAGATGAAAGAAGTGGTAATAAAGGAGATACTAAAGCTCCTTCAGGCAGGTATAAATTATCCCGTTGCTGATAGTGATTGGGTAAGTCCTGTCCATTGCGTCCCTAAGAAGGGAGGTATTACTGCTGTTCCTAATGATAAAGATGAATTGATCCTGCAAAGAATTATTACAGGTTATAGGATGGTAATTGATTTTCGTAAATTAAATAAAGCTACTAAAAAAGATCACTACCCTTTACCTTTTATTGATCAAATGCTAGAAAGACTATCCAAACACACACATTTCTGCTTTCTAGATGGTTACTCTGGTTTCTCTGAAATACTCGTGTCAGCGGACAATCAATAAAAAACTAATTTTACTTTACCTTTCGGTATTTGCTTATAGACGTATGCCTTTTGGTTTGTGTAATGCACCTGCTACCTTTCAAAGATGCATGATGGCTATATTCTCTGACTTCTGTGAAAAGATTTGTGAGGTATTCATGGACGATTTCTCCGTTTATGGATCCTCTTTTGATGATTGCTTGAGCAACCTTGATCGAGTTTTGCAGAGATGCGAAGACACTAGTCTCGTCTTGAATTGGGAAAAGTGTCACTTTATGGTTAATGAAGGCATTGTCTTGGGGCATAAAATTTCTGAAAGAGGTATTGAAGTTGATGAAGCTAAGGTTGATGCTATTGAAAAGATGTCGTGTCCCAATGACATTAAAGGTATACGAAGTTTCCTTGGTCATGTCGGTTTTTATAGGAGGTTCATTAAGGACTTCTCTAAAATCTCTAGGCCTCTGACTAATTTATTGCAAAAAGATATTCCTTTTGTCTTCGATGATGATTGTGTAGAAGCATGTGAAATACTTAAGAAAGCTTTGATCTCTGCACCTATTGTTTAGCCACCTGATTGGAACTTACCTTTTGAAATTATGTGTGATGCTAGTGATTATGCTGTAGGTGCTGTTCTAGGGCAAAGCATTGATAAGAAACTAAATGTTATCCAGTATGCTAGTAAAACTCTTGAAACTGCCCAGAGAAATTATGCTACCACTGAAAAGGAATTCTTAGCAGTTGTATTTGCTTGTGATTAGTTCAGACCTTATATTGTTGATTCTAAAGTATTTGCTTGGGGGAGTTGATACGTCCATTTTGCATCATGCTTTTATATCTATATTTATTGCATTATGGGCTGTTATTACATGTTATGTCACAATACTTATGGCTATTCTCTCTTATTTGCAAGGTTTAACATGAAGAGGGAGAATGCCGGCAGCTGGGATTCTGGGCTGGAAAAGGAGCAAATATTGGAAACCTATTCTGCACAACTCCAAAAGTCCTGAAAGTCCACGAAAGTCATTTCTGGAAATAATAAGAATTATTGAGCGAAAGAAGTACCAGAGGAGGCCCACACCCTGGCCACAAGTGTGGGGGGCGCGCCCATCCCTACTGGGCGCGCCCCCCTATCTCGTGGGCCCCCTGGTGACCCTCCGGTGCCCATCTTCTGCTATATGAAGTCTTTTACCCTGGAAAAAATCATAAGCAAGCTTACGGGACGAAACTCCGCCGCCACGAGGCGGAACCTTGGCGGAACCAATCTAGGGCTCCGGTGTAGCTGTTCTGCTGGAGAAACTTCCCTCCGGGAGGGGGAAATCATCACCATCGTCATCACCAACGATCCTCTCATCGGGAGGGGGTCAATCTCCATCAACATCTTCACCAGCACCATCTCCTCTCAAAACCCTAGTTCATCTATTGTATCCAATCTTGTATCAAAACCACAAATTGGTGCCTGTGAGTTGCTAGTAGTGTTGATTACTCCTTGTAGTTGATGCTAATTGGTTTATTTGGTGGAAGATCATGTGTTCAGATCCTTAATGCATATTAATACTCCTTTGATCATGAACATGAATATGCTTTGTGAGTAGTTACGTTTGTTCCTAAGGACATGGGTGAAGTCTTACTATTAGTAGTCATGTGAATTTGGTATTCGTTCGATATTTTGATGAGATGTATGTTGTCTTTCCTCTAGTGGTGTTATGTGAACATTGACTAGATGACACTTCACCATTATTTGGGCCTAGAGGAAGGCATTGGGAAGTAATAAGTAGATGATGGGTTGCTAGAGTGACAGAAGCTTAAACCCTAGTTTATGCGTTGCTTCGTACGGGGCTGATTTGGATCCACTAGTTTCATGCTATGGTTAGGTTTACCTTAATACTTCTTTGTAGTTGCGGATGCTTGCAATAGGGGTTAATCATAAGTGGGAAGCTTGTCCAAGAAAGGGAAGTACCCAAGAACCGGTCCACCCACATATCAAATTATAAAAGTAATGAACGCGAATCATATGAGCGTGATGAAAACTAGCTTGATGATAATTCCCATGTGTCCTCGGGAGAGCTTTTCTCATTATAAGAATTTGTCCAGGCTTGTCCTTTGCTATAAATAGGATTGGACCACCTTGATGCACCTTATTTACTTTCATTGCTTGTTACCCGTTACAAATTACCTTATCACAAAACTATCTGTTACCTACAATTTCAGTGCTTGCAGAGAACACCTTACTAAAAACCGCTTGTCATTTCCTTCTGCTCCTCGTTGGGTTCAACACTCTTACTTATCAAAAGTACTACTATAGATCCCCTTACTTGTGGGTCATCAGCTTTCTGGTTGTTGATGATCTAAAATCGAGCTTTTTAAAACTGATGCCTAGCATGTCATCAACATACCGCTTTGTTCTTGTGTCTAGAGAGGTAGTGTTGTTAGTGTGGTACTGTATAATGTAGAGGAGTTACATATGCATCGTTTTTCAACTGAGCATATGATGTTAGCTTCACATTTTGATGTGTTGAACTGTCCCAGATTATGTCAATTTGTTACCAACTAGTTAGAGTTAAAGCAACTCATTTGGTTTTTGCTCACTGTTTTTACTGTCCTATGTTGCTCTTACTGTATGTAGAACCTGTTGCTGAAGTGAAGATGCTATTTGCTTCACATTTTTGTTTGTTGAACCGTCCTAGATTGTATTTAATATGAACCAAAGAGTTAAATAAATTGTATGGGCATCATTAACATAGGTGCTCTATACCTGCTCTACTCCTGTTCAGAGGCATCTTGTGTTCTTTTTTCTATAATCTCCTATCATAAGCGAAAAAGCTTCAGGCATTGAGCCATTGTATTGTGATCTTTAAATACATTTTCTGTTCTGTCCCTTGCATAGCTAATTTGCCTTTTGCTGTGAGATGGCAACTGATATATCCACCTTTTGCTATGAGATGGCAACTGATATATCCACCTTTTTCTATGAGATGGCAACTGATTTATCCACCTTTTGTTGTGAGCAACTAATTATATTTTTACTAGCTGCTTTATTTGCTTGCTTGGTTGATCACTAGCATGAGCTTGGTTGCCCTGAACTTCAGTGTTTTATTTGCTTGCTTCTCAGTCTCTCTCCCTCCCTGCAGGTGCCACCAGATGCAAGGGTGGAGCCTACGCCTCCTTGCTGAAGCTTCTTGCTCTACACCAGTTTATGGTGTTGCGGATGTGGTTAAGATGGCGTTCTACACTAGCTTCTTATGTTGCATGTGAATGGGGGTGAGTAGATAGAACTGGAGTGTTCTTATAGGAAGGCAAGTTGTCGCATCTAGAGCACATCAGATGTGCTAATATGAGTTGAACAATGTGATGTAGTAGTAAGTTAACGCAAATTGAGTAGATGATGTATTCATGTGTAATTAAATGTTGTATTCTCTGTATACATGCTGCTTTAAATGACATGAAGATTATGAAAATTGTGTACATGCTACTTCATATGGGTTGAATATGACAGAAAATAGTATTGGGCCTGAATTGGCCATGGCCCAAACAAAGTTGGACTGGAGCTATTTATTTAATGGAAAAAACACGTTAGAGAAGGGCGAAAATAATAAGAAATTGAATATTAAAAGGCCACAACCTAGAATATAAAAAGGCCGAATTGTGAATATAAAAAGGCTGCAGTGTTGGGCTTGGCCCATGAAGTCGACCAAAAATTGATGGAAAAAATATATAGAAAGGCTGAATTGTTGGGCTCGGCCCATGTAAAACATCGAATCGGACCGAGCTGAATCTTATCAACGACCTTCTCATTTGGTCGCAATTTTGCCACGTCGGATCCGGCGTGGCCTGGGCCGAGAGCTAGCGACCAAAACAGAAGGTCATAGAATCAACGATCTTTTGTTTTGGTCATGGAATTCCACGACCTTCTCACAAAGAAGGTCCTTAATTTCAGTTTACGACCACTAGCTTTTGACCTTCCTTTTTTGGTCACAAAAAGGTTGCGAATGAAAAACAATGACCTTTCAGTGACTAGTAGTGATGGTCGCAAGTTGACATATTTCTTGTAGTGCGCACACACACACACACGAACACAACAACAATCCAATAAGTATAGTGCATCTATTTTTCCAAACGATGCATGTAAGACACGAATTTAAAAATACTCCTTATGTTCCTAAATATTAGTCTTTTAGAGATTTTAACAAGTGACTAAATACGGAGCAAAATGAGTGAATCTACACTCTAAAATATGTCTATAGACATCCGTATGTGGCAGTCCATTTGAAATCTCTAAAAAGACTAATATTTAGGAACGAAGGGAGTAAAATGTAAGACATGCATGGTCCTCAATTCAATATTCAAAATGAACAGGAAACTGAAACATGAATATTAAGTCTAGTGCTACAGTACATGCAAATGTTGTGTTTAGACGGAGCTGTAGATTGTCGGGGGTTAACCCCTCGACCTTAGATAAAATTGTGAATCTATGTTTAGGATTGTTTAGATTATATTTGTCCCCACCCTCCTAAACACCGACTGGTTCTGCACCCCCCTCCTCCCTCGGAGAATATCATGTGCCCCCACACCTTGGATGCTATATACTGATACGAGTTCCTTGGACCTTGTAGATCTGAGATATAGGAGCTCACAGGATGTCTTAATATTTTTACAAGAAACCTTGATGAGTTTGAGAATTGCACACAATTTCTAAAAAAACTACTCAGATGCCCTTGGATCCCATATCCAACGACCTCGAAGCTCGTATCACCGTAGCATCTAAGATGAAGGAGGACATTATATTCTCCTGTATGTAAGAATATCATGTGCTACCACACCTTTAGATGCTTTGGTGATACAAGCTCTTCGGAGCCGTTGGATTTGTGACCCAATAACTCCTCGGTGGTTCGAATGTTTTTTTGCAGAAAAGCCCCCAAAGAGTTTGGCTACTGCTTACAAGCACAAAGACTGCTCAGATGCCATTGGATCTCAGATCAAACGACCTCGAAGCTCGTATCGCTGTAGCGTCCAAGCTGTGAGAGCACCTGATGTTTTCTCACACGAGAGAATATGAGGTTCCCCCACACCGTAGATTCTATGGTGATACGAGTTCACGGAGATCTAACGGCTCACAGTAGGAGGTTTGAATGTTTTTGCAATATATTCCTGAGAGAGTTTGGGAATTGCGCAGAAAGTACAAGTACTACGCATGTGGCATCTGATCACAGATCATACGACCTAGATGCTCGTATCACCGTATCGGCTAATTAAGCTACGGGAGCCCCTAATATGAGCAAGGGGGAGCCGTTGGATCCAAGATGCAGCGGCACACACGAGGCCTAAATGTTTTATTTGCAAAAAAACCTTCGAGAGTTTGGAAATTGCGCATATTTACAAAGACTACTCCCAAGCCATTGAATCTCAGTTCCAATGATGTAAAAACTCGTATCACCATAGCATCTAAGCTACGGGGTGGATGTGAAATTCTATGCCATTGTCATTTTTGTTTGTAAACTTGCAAAATACGTGTAACTCTTGCCGTTAGTTGTCTAACCGCGCAAAATGTTTGTTCAAGAGAACCATCCTACACTAAAATATCGGAACAACACACGGGTGTCCCACTTGTCATTGATCAAATTTGGACCTAAAACTAAAAAATCTGAAAGACGATATTCGAACTGGCAACCTGGACTACAAAGCGTAAGTCGATAGCCTGAAACAACAACGGTTGTTGGCTTTGTCCCATAACTTGATTTTATAGAGTATTACGTTGAGTAGAGTAGAGGGAGTGCCTCGTCAACACGTGCATGACCATTGACTCACTTACTGGTGGGTCCCAGGTCTGCGATCTCTCTCCTCTCCATCGTCTAACCTTTAGATGCACGGGCACACACGAAGAGCGGCGCTAGCTTGTCATGGTGTTATTATAACTAAAAAAAGCTTGGAAAATAGAAGAATCGCCTAGAACAAGAGACGTTGTGGCTGGTCGAGACGGAGCTAACCACACCTATCCTTCGTGCCATGTTAGCATGATGAAGCTATGTGGCTAGTGGGGTGTTTTCGACCGATTGGCTGGGTCCCGAGGTCGAACCATAGGTACTACTACGTCTGATACAGTATATTTTTACACACACATTTTTCCTCCGTGCCGAGACGTGGCACACCCTACCGCGCGGTTTCGGGGTCCTCCCGGGTGGTGCATGCATATATTCTTCATTGCCGAGACGTGGGACGCCCTACCGCGCATTTTCTGGGTCCTCCTCGGTCGTAGCGTCAAAGCAAGTAAATGAGTCATCAAATCACGAAAGACCACCTTTACCGCCGAGTACATCAGTGAATCACGGTGGCTAGCTAGTTGGGCTAGTGTGACCGATTAGCTAGGCCGCCGCCACATTTGTTTTTTCACCCTTTTTTTATCTCCTTGTCGACAGGTAATTTAAATATCCACCGCGGCATTGCTCTAGTGTTTGGGCGCGGCAGGCATAGCAGGATTTTTATTTTTTTGATTGACAGGAGCAGGCGTGACAGGATTTTTAATTTTTTTGATTGATGGGAGCAGGCGCGGCAGTAATTAGTCATGATGACTCCACCTATAAAACCCACTACTCCCTGACGTGAGAAGTCATCGATTGGTATTTTCCCATGGTGAAAATCTTGTTCCCCGCTCCTCAGCTAGCTCCCTCCGCCTTCCCATAGATTGCATTGCCTTTCATCTGTTTCGCCCCCTTTGCTTCCTCTCCCCATTGCTTCTACCGGGTGCCATGGCGGCGCAGCAGATCACAGAGTCTGATGTGAGGCGCCTGACACGGGAGCTCGAGGCCAAGGATGCAGAGCTCAGGGCCAAGGACGTGGAGCTCCGTTATGTGCGGGAGTTCACGGAGCTTGAAAAGCGACAGGCTTCCACCACAAAGATGCTCGAGGCGTCGGCGGCGTTGCTGCGGAAAGCGGGAGATACGATAGGCCATCAGGGGAGCTGGCTGGAGCGCGAGCGGGCCGATCGTGACGAGGTCCTGCGACTTTTGGTGTGTGGTGAGTCCTGAGAACAGTCTATGTTAATGTCTGTCACTCAATTTAGTTTGTATATTTTGAAGTATCCAGATCATCTTTTTGTGAGGATGGTTTATCAATTATGGTTACACTCCAATATTTGTATGCATTGCAGGGTTTATCGCACCCACCAGGATTTCCAGTCCCATGGATGTTCGGTCCATACGATTTGTCATGACCTTTGGATTGTCCTGCTTGTGGGATTAGGCGGGGGCCCTGCATGTCACGCGAAGTTGGACGACCAATCTTCTATTTAGTACTTCAACATAGTGATTTCCTAGTAAGGATTCACCCGTGTCACATCAAGTAAATTTTATTGATTTACTATCTAAATCTTAATGATTTAATGTCATGTTTTCTTTCTTTTGCTACAATTTTACGATGCAGGTTTTGCCATGTGACATTCATCACAGAATAAACCGTTTGGTTTGCTCTACGATGGATATTTTTGCAGGTTTCACTTCTTATGTCGTGTCACTAACAAAGGCACTGTCCATCATTTATATTACTGGAAAAAATTCGATCAGTCTATTGTCTGAGTACAAGTTGAATCCCTATGATGAACTGCATTTTGGTTTAACAAACACGCCACAATTAGTCCTTCTCGCGTTTAAAAAGAAATGAAGAAAAAGACTGGATCACGGTCACGGAGCCTAGTCAAGTTAGAAAGCTGATCATAGCAGATCAGACACGATCGCCGCTGTCTCGCACATCGGTACCACCTTCAGCAACGGATCGAGCACCGGCAGTTGCTCTTGCACTGACAGCGGCAGTAGCTTAGTCTGATCCAGTTGAGGATTGGGCACTGACCACGTCAGCGGATCAGGCTGATCTACTGGAGGATCGGGCATCGACACCGGCACCTGCTCCGACGGCACCAGCTCTACAAGGAGCACCATCTCCGGCAGTAGCAGCGGCACTACCAGTCCCACCGACACGGGCACCAGCAATGGCTTCGGCACCTGCACCAACACTTGCACTTGCATCTTCTCTGGCCCGTGCAGCAGCAATGGAACCAGCAGTTGCACCAGCAACAGACTGGGCTGCAGTTCGCACTCCATATACCAAAGTCCTTACAAAAACCGACATGTCCACCTTCTTGGTAAGCATTGGCAGCCAAAGTGCTTCCTTCTTTTTTCTTTCCATGTTGTTTCACATGATTCACTTTGTTGATTTAACTGTTTGTGTATGTCTCTTGTTTGCAAACAGAGAATTCCCAGAGCAACGAGGGAGTCGTTCAACAATGCGACCGTGGCCAAGTTTCTCTTACCATGCGCAGCCTTGGTGTGAATGAACCTGCTCAATATACTGTAAGTACAAAGGATGGTCGCATGATGATTGATGCTAAAGTATGGTCAAGGTTCAAATATAAATCATATCTTGCGGTAGGGGATGATGTCCAAATCGAACTTTCTCGGCAAGGAGGGCTGGTCCAAATCAACTTTGAAATTCTTCAGTAGCAGCACGCAACTGCTGAACTGATCTATCCTTCAAGAGATTTTGATGTAATACTCTGGCATTGTGAAACAAGTGTCATGTGTGTATAAGTAGTATGACATATCGTTGATAGAATTGCAACTCTGATTCCTTGTTAGGAACTGTCGTTTGATTTCATTCCAACAGCTGTCGTGCTTTATTCAATTTTTTGTATTCGCCTTGCGACGGCATATAAAACCAGTGTCGTACCGGCCGCTTGCAATATGAAAAGTGCTGAGGTAGAACACATGGGCCCCCAAACATGCAGGCCCACCGGCATGTGGCCCAAAGTCCAGAACCGTGAGCCTGTCTTAGTATTTCTCAGCTGAACCCCCATAATGCTCGTGCGTTACACGTAACATCAAGATGCATTTGTATAAGTATTTTATCTTGTGAGAGAAAATGATGAACGAGGGAAGTCCTTATTTGCAAATGTGGAGAGGTGTGTGGGTACCTTTTTGCAAAATTGCCATAGTTTCCTTCCTATCCGTTAGATATAAATCGGACGGCCTATATTGCAGGATGGCAGGCACACCATCATCACCAACTCGTCTATACCGTGTTAAAAAAACTTTATTTTTAATAATTATATATGTTATATATATTCCCCTTGATTTTTCTTATATATAAAGTTGTGATATAAAAGATCTTTATATTTCTTTACAGAGGGAGTATCTCTCTATCAAAAATATATTTATGTGTAACTAGTTACTCCTGTCTTTCTACTTCCTTTCGCTGATATGTGGGGCATCCGGCAACGGGGTCCACATGCCATATGCACCAAATTAGAGTGCACAACTGCACAGTAGACACACCCTGGTCCTAGCGCCGCAGTAATGCCCAATGAGCCGTCAAATCACAAAAAAAACCTAGCTTTCCAGCTTTAGCAGTAAGCTGGACGGACGAAGCGGCAATTATTCATTGGGCCTGAATCCCCTTCTCCCTCGTCTTCTTGTTCAGAGAAAACCACCGCTCGGCAATTGCATAGGGTTTTCTCATGGAGAACCTGGTACGAATTCTTCATCCATCCCCGATAAATCCAAGTCCCTTGGTCGCGGGTACTCCTAGGATGGCAGCCGCTGCCGTTGATGCATTTTTCTTCCTACTGAATCTAGTGTGTTTCATTTGTAGTGCCCAAAGTGCGAGGACCCTACAGGTTTCTGCACCCTCGGCGAGACGCCACACGTGTTCCTTCTCATCCTAACAAAGGATTTTAAAACACGCACAGTATGTTCCTAGAATCCTCTTTTCTATCCAGGAGGGTGGGGTTTTTTGAACATGTTGTCGACTAATTTGGAAATTTGGATTGCTATATTTGGATAAAAGGTACTAGTACCATGGTCAACACTGACATGAAGGAGGAAATTATTTCTAGATTTGGATATAGGGAATACATTGTGTTCTCATATTATTTTTCCTACAGTGCATTCCTTGCTCTGCCAGAACACATGTACTCAAGATGCTCGGCCTTGCCATAACTGAATACACCAGTTTAATGGTCACAGTGAAGACAAGCCATGGATATAAGTTTCGAGTTGGGTTCATGAACCAAGAAGAACGCTGCTTTTTTATGGACAAACTTGGATAAACTTTCTCAAGTGTTATAGACTGAAAGTTGGCGAACAATGTTGATGGAAATAGCAGAACCTGGTCTCATCTTCACTATGATCTTCCACCCCGACGTCGTTCCAATCGTTCATCCATGTTAGTTTTGTATCTGGTTCTTGCTTCTTGCCCCGATTACTTCTTAATCCACCTATTAGGTCTAACTGATCACAATTTAACTTTAGGATTAGCAACGAATCTCTCGTGAAGATGCTACTTCTAACTAATATTTTCTTATAATTGGTGGCACGTGTAGGTTTTTCAGAGTTAACCAGGCTACTCATTTGTTATTCTATAAGAAATCGGCTGTTACTCATGGCACTGAAGTTGACTTGGATGACATCCACAAGTTCCTACACTTTATTGATCGTCTTGAGGTCCTTGTGGGGCATTTCTATGGTGGAAGGCTACGTGGGATATGTGTGCCACTGCTGCACTTGTTGAACAGGTCCAACTGTGTTGAGAAACTTATGGTACGAGCTGTTTTCTATTATATATTCATAAACTCTTGCTTATGCACAGTTTTACAGTTGTGATCTTCTTGAAACAGGAACTGCCCGGGTTTATTGTTCCTATACAGATGCCTGACCATGGTTTGGTCAGACTTGCGCTTGGTCACAACATGATGTTTATGTCGACCTACTCCATTCCCCTTGGAGGTGAAAATATACTTATTCATGGGTGGTCTCAAATAATGAAGGCTCGTCCATCTTGGAGAATAGGACAGAAGATTATGTTCCTGCTTTTCCATGGCTCTAAAGCGAATATCCTATTTATTGACCACATTGCGAGATGAAGCCGCTTTCAGAAGGTTGTGGATGCGCGGGGTGGTGCCTGGGCCTTGTCCTGGGGCTTGGCGGCCTCACCCTTTGGTTAACTGTAGGAAAAGTAGCATTGTTGGAAGCGTGCTTTGTACGGTTGAACCTGTATAAGTACTCATACTGCATTCAGCTATGGTCGTTAAGTGCCCCTGCTGGTTTTAGTTAAGGTTGTTAAGTACTCCTGCAGCTTTTACAGTCTGTCGTGTTTCTTTAGTCATGTCTTCCTCCAGCCGCCAAAACCAAACCAGTGCCGGTGGGGCCACCTGCTTCGGCCTCCCATGGCTGGCTGCGCCTCAGGCATGCATCACCGCCCCACCGTCTCCTAAATCATTAATGTCGACCTCCGAGGCCTCGTCATCGTCCTCTATGCGCTTTGTTGTGCTCGCCGCGGTGCCGCCCTCTCGCGTTGTCAACATGGTCAAGAAACAAGAGGAATCGGCAGAGGACTGTACATGGAGAGGATGACAGTAGGGGCCCACCATGTCCATGGCTGGACGCAAGGAAGTTCCTCATTTTTTGTTTTATATATATATATATACACACACACACATATATATATATACTCCATTGTCAGCGTATGGAAAAAGAAAATGCTTCCTGCTAGTGGTTTCCTAACATCTGGGACCCATGACATTGTCAGCGTATATAGTCAATAGACAAGAGAACAGCACAAGATCGGCTGACAACTGGGATGTAGCTACTAGAGTAGTATTTTCTTGTTATTGCTGAGACGGAGCAGGGTTTCAACTGGGTTGTGGCCCGTCTAGCCCAGGCTTATAATTTATGTTCACCACATGACCAGCCCAGCTATTTTTTGTTTGTGAAAATGAGCCCAGTTTATTTTTTCTGAAGAATACCCAATCCATGCCTACTTATTTTTCTACGTCCTGATGGGCTGCAACTCTTTCAAGACGCCTGCAAATCTTGAAAGTAATATGAAATGGGCTGTAAATATAAAAAACAGATGACAAATTGGCAATTACTTTATAATTTCTGAAGTTTTTCACATTTTCAGATTCCAATTTCACTGGGCTTTAACCTAATTCAAATATATATTCAAAGTACTTTAAATCTGGCTCAACATTTTGGTATTAAAAATAATTTGGAACCCACTACTACCGCCTGCTCCCGCCTCCCGTGGCCGGTTGTGCTACCGCGCAGGACTCACTACTACTCCCACCGCTGGCCAGGCCATCCCTCTACTCACCCACATCCCTCCGCTGTTGTGGCTTCGCCGCCTCCAGGTCATTCCCTTCCTGGGTCTTGCCGTCGTCCATCGCGCTGGTGTTCTCGGCATGGCATGGTCAACGTTCTCAGCAAACAACAACATCGGAAGAGGGACGTACATGGAGAGGCTGGCAGTTGGGACCCACATGGTCCATGGCCGCATGCAAGCAAGTACCTCCTTATTACGCCAAAAATAATAAATACTCCCGCTGACAGCCCGGACCCACCAGCTATATCTTCGCACGCAAGGAAGTGCCTCCTTATTACACACAAAAAAAGAATACTCCCCCTGCTAGCTGGGACCCACCATAGTGGGAGGCTGACTTGTGGGCCTACTAAGTTGATGCAGATGGAGGGCTTTGTCAACTTAGTCAACAGACGATTCTACCATCAGTGATCGTTGGATTGTTAACATCCAACGGTCGTCCTGCTTCTTCAACCTCTGATTTTCTTGCTCTAGCTATCCAAACCACCGCGTGCTCTTGCCTCCTGTGGCCGGCTGTGCTGTCGCGGAGGCCTCACCGCCGCCTACTACTCCCACCGCTTGTCAGGCCTTGCGGCAACGGCAGCCTCACACCACAGCCGAACTAGTGAACCCTCGTACTCCTCTTCGCGTGGGCATCCACTGTCGCGCCTTCCCTGGCTCCGTGTCGTTCCCTTCCTAGTCCTCGCCATCGTCCACCGCCTTGGTGCTCTCGGCGCGGCATGGTCAATGTGGCCAATGAACGACTTCCATCAGAAGAGTACTATACATTGAGAGGCTGGCAGCTGGGTCCACGACCGCAGCAAGGAAGTGCCTCCTTATTACACGCAAAATAATTATTCCTCCACCAGATAGCAGGGACCCACCGGATGGGCCACCATATCTCGCGAACAAAAACGTTTCCCCCTGACTGCTGGGACCCACCAGCTACATCTTCGCACGCAAGAAAGTGCATCCATATTACGGGAAAAAAATGATTGGCTGGCCTGACTGCTGGGACCCACCAGCTACATCTTCGCATGCAAGGAAGTGTCTGACAGTCGGGACCCACCAGCTACATCTTCGCACGCAAGGAAGTGTCTGACAGTCGAGACCCACCTGGTTGAAGCGTATGTAGCGTTGTCATTCTGGTCGCGAACGTGTACGTACATACTGGTCGATGTAGAGGAGCGCACGTGTCGTAGTAGAGGCGCGCACATAGCGTGTACACAGCGGCCAGGGTGCAAGAAAGAAAATAAATACGGCCACATACGTACATACGGGCGAGCTCTCGAACGCCTACTCGCGCATACATACGGCCAGGGCTCGTGTACATGGCTGGGACGGAACGGAGAAGCTGCGTCATCGTTGTGTTCATGGGGAGGCAACTGTCTGGTTCGGAACGGAATGCGTTGTCATGTTCATTGATACGTCTCCAACGTATCTATAATTTTTGACTATTCCATGCTATTATATTATCCATCTAGGATGTTTTATATGCATTTATATGCTACTTTATATGATTTTTGGGACTAACCTATTAACCTAGAGCCTAGTGCTTGTTTCTGTTTTTTCCTTGTGTTTGAAAATCGCAGAAAAGGAAAACCAAACGGAGTCCAATTGACCTGAACATTGACGGAGATTATTTTTGGACCACAAGAAGCCCACGGAGCATCGGAGATGGGCCAGAAGTGTCCCAAGGAACCCACGAGGGTGGGGGCGCGCCCTACCCCCCTGGGCGCGCCCCCTACCTCGTGGCCACCTCGGAGACCCCCTAACTTGTTCCTGAAGCCAAAACCTCTTATATATACAGAAACCCCCAAAACATAACCTAGATCGGGAGTTCCGCCGCTGCAAGCCTCTGTAGCCACCAAAAACCAATCGGGACCCTATTCCGGCACCCTGCCGGAGGGGGATCCATCACTGGTGGCCATCTTCATCATCCCGGCGCTCTCCATGACGAGGAGGGAGTAGTTCACCCTCGGGGCTGAGGGTATGTACCAGTAGCTATGTGTTTGATCTCTCTCTCGTGTTCTTGATTTGGCACGATCTTGATGTACCAAGAGCTTTGCTACTATAGTTGGATCTTATGATGTTTCTCCCCCTCTACTCTCTTGTAATGGATTGAGTTTTCCCTTTGAAGTTATCTTATCGGATTGAGTCTTTAAGGATTTAAGAACACTTGATGTATGTCTTGCATGTGCTTATCTGTGGTGACAATGGGATATTCACGTGATCCAGTTGATGTATGTTTTGGTGATCAACTTGCGGGTTTCGTAACCTTGTGAGCTTATGCATAGGGGTTGGCACACGTTTTCGTCTTGACTCTCCGATAAAAACTTTGGGGCACTCTTTGAAGTTCTTTGTGTTGATTGAATAGATGAATCTGAGATTATGTGATGCATATCGTATAATCATACCCACGGATACTTGAGGTGACATTGGAGTATCTAGGTGACATTAGGGTTTTGGTTGAATTGTGTCTTAAGGTGTTATTCTAGTACGAACTCTATGATAGATCGAAAGGAAATAATAGCTTCGTGTTATTTTACTATAGACTCTTGAATAGATCGATCAGAAAGAATAACTTTGAGGTGGTTTCGTACCCTACCATAATCTCTTCGTTTGTTCTCCGCTATTAGTGACTTCGGAGTGACTCTTTGTTGCATCTTGAGGGATAGTTATATGATCCAATTATGTTATTATTGTTGAGAGAACTTGCACTAGTGAAAGTATGAACCCTAGGCCTTGTTTAACGCATTACAATACCATTTACGCTCACTTTTATCATTAGTTACCTTGCCGTTTTTATATTTTCAGATTACAAAAACCTATATCTACCATCCATATTGCACTTGTATCACCATCTCTTCGCCGAACTAGTGCACCTATACAATTTACCATTGTATTGGGTGTGTTGGGGACACAAGGGACTCTTTGTTATCTGGTTGCAGGGTTGCTTGAGAGAGACGATCTTCATCCTACGCCTCCCACGGATTGATAAACCTTAGGTCATCCACTTGAGGGAAATTTGCTACTGTCCTACAAACCTCTGCACTTGGAGGCCCAACAACGTCTACAAGAAGAAGGTTGTGTAGTAGACATCAAGCTCTTTTCTGGTGCCGTTGCCGGGGAGGTGAGTGCTTGAAGGTATATCTTTAGATCTTGCAATCGAATCTTTTACTTTCTTGTTTTATCACTAGTTTATTCTATAAAAGAAAACTACAAAAAATGGAATTAAGGTTGCCTCTTATGCTTCATCTTTTTAATGTCTTTCATGAAAATGATGGGAAGGAAAATTGTGCTCAAGTACTAGAAAAAGAATTACATAGAATGCTTGGCATAAAATATGTGAATGATGAGCATGATTGCAATGTTGTTAGTATGAATTCTTTGAATACCCATGATGCTAATGATATGCAAAGCCTCAAGCTTGGGTATGCTATGTTTGATGAAGATGATATGGTTGGTCCCCCATGTTTTGATGAGCAAATTACTATGATGAAAGCATGCCTCCTATTTATGATGATTATTCTGATGAAACGTATGCTATAAAGAATAAATATAACCATGAAACTTGTCATCATGAGTTTAATTTTCAATTGGATTATGCTTCACATGATAGTTATTTTGTTGAGTTTACTCCCACTATTTCGAATGAGAAGAATTTTGCTTATGTGGAGAGTAGTAAATTTTCTATTCTTGTAGATCATGAAAAGAATGCTTTATGTGATGGTGAATTCATTCATGATGCTACTGAAAATTATTATGAGGGAGGAACATATGCTTGTAGGTATTGCAATAATATCAAGTTTCCTCTCTATGTGCTTAAAGTTTTGAAGTTATGCTTGTTTTGCCTTCCTATGCTAGTTGATTATTGTTCCCATAAGTTGTTTGGTCACAAAATACCTATGCATAGGAATTGGGTTATACTTAAATGTGCTAGTCATATTCTTCATGATGCTCTCTTTATGTTTCAATTTTTATATTTTTTGTGAGCATCATTGAAATCATCATGCCTAGCTAGGGGCGTTAAACGTTAGCGCTTGTTGGGAGGCAACCCAATTTTATATTTGTTCTTTTCTTTTGCTCCTGTTTAGTAATAAATAATTCATCTAGCCTCTGTTTGATGTGGTTTTATGTTTTAATTAGTGTTTGTGCCAAGTAGAACCTTTGGGAAGACTTGGGTGAAGTCTTTATGATCTTGCTGTAAAAAACAGAAACTTTAGCGCTCACGATATTAGCTGCCATTTTTTACTGGAGTGTGCTTTTAGGTTAATTCTATTTTAAGATGGTCAATAGATAAATTCCTCACGTCCACCACTTTATTTCAGAATTTTTGGAGTTATAGAAGAATACATTTGATACAGATTACTACAAGCTGTTCTGTTTTTGACAGATTCTGTTTTCTATGTGTTGTTTGCTTATTTTGATGAATCTATGAGTAGTACCGGAGGGTATGAACCATAGAGAAGTTGGAATTCAGTAGATATTACACCAATATGAATTTAGAATGAGTTCACAACATACCTAAGTGGTGATTTATTTTCTTACACTGACGGAGCTTACGAGTTTTCTGTTGAGTTTTGTGTTGTGAAGTTTTCAAGTTTTGGGTAAAGATTCGATGGACTATTGAATAAGGAGTGGTAAGAGCCTAAGCTTGGGGATCCCCAAGGCACCCCAACGTAAAATTGAAGGACAACCAAAATCCTAAGCTTGGGGATGCCCCGGATGGCATCCCCTCTTTCGTCTTCGTTCATCGGTAACTTTACTTCGAGCTATATTTTTATTCACCACATGATATGTGTTTTGCTTGGAGCGTCATTTTATTTTAATTAGTTTTGCTTGCTGTTTGAATAAAATACCAAGATCTGAAATTCATAAATGTTAGACAGTCTTCACATAGTTACATAATTATTTGACTACTCATTGATCTTCACTTATATCTTTCGGAGTAGTTTGTCATTTGCTCTAGTGCTTCACTTATATCTTTTTAGAGCACTGTGGTGGTTTTATTTTATAGAAATTATTTATATCTCATGCTTCACTTATATTATTTTGAGAGTCTTTTAGAACAACATGGTAATTTGCTTGGGTTATAAAACTAGTCCTAATATGATGGGCATCCAAGAGGGATATAATAAAAACATTCATATAAAGTGCATTGAATACTATGAGAAGTTTGATTCTTTATGATTGTTTTGAGATATGAAGATGGTGATATTAGAGTCATGCTAGTGGAGTAGTTGTGAATTTGAGAGATACTTGTGTTAAAGTTTGTGATTCCCATAGCATGCACATATGGTGAACCGTTATGTGATTAAGGTGAAGCATGATTTTTTTTATTGTCTTCCTTATGAGTGGCGGTCGGGGATGAGCAATGGTCTTTTCCTACCAATCTATCCCCCTAGGAGCATGCGCGTAGTACTTCGTTTTGATAACTAATAGATTTTTGCAATAAGTATGTGACTTTTTTATGACTAATGTTGAGTCCATGGATTATACGCACTCTCACCCTTCCACCATTGCTAGCCTCTCTAATATCGTGCAATTTTTGCCGGTATCATACACCTTCCTCAAAACAGCCACCATACCTACCTATTATGGCATTTCCATGGCCATTCCGAGTTATATTGCCATGCAACTTTCCACTGTTCCATTTATTATGACACGCTTCTTCATTGTCATATTGCCTTGCATGATCATGTAGTTGACATCGTATTCATACATGTCACTCTTGATTCATTGCACATCCCGGTACACCGCCGGAGGCATTCATATAGAGTCATATTTTGTTCTAAGTATCGAGTTGTAATTCATGAGTTGTAAGTAAATAAAAGCGTGATGATCATCATTATTAGAGCATTGTCCCAGTGAGGAAAGGATGATGGAGACTATGATTCCCCCACAAGTCGGGATGAGACTCCGGATGAAAAAAAAGAGGCCAAAAAAATAAAAACAATAAAAGAGAAGGACCAGAACCAAAAACAAAAAAAAACAAAAAAAGAGAGAAAAAGAGAGAAGGGGCAATGCTACTATCCTTTTACCACACTTGTGCTTCAAAGTAGCACCATGATCTTCATGATAGAGAGTCTCCTATGTTGTCACTTTCATATACTAGTGGGAAATTTTCATTATAGAACTTGGCTTGTATATTCCAATGATGGGCTTCCTCAAATTGCCCTAGGTCTTCGTGAGAAAGCGAGTTGGATGCACACCCACTTAGTTTCTTTTTGAGCTTTCATACACTTATAGCTCTAGTGCATCCGTTGCATGGAAATCCCTGCTCACTCACATTGATATCTATTGATGGGCATCTCCATAGCCCGTTGATACGCCTAGTTGATGTGAGATTGTCTTCTCCTTTTTTTCTTCTCTACAACCACCATTCTATTCCACCTATAGTGCTATGTCCATGACTCACGCTCATGTATTGAGTGAAGATTGAAAAAGTTTGAGAACATCAATGAAACAATTGCTTGGCTTGTCATCGGGGTTGTGAATGATTTAAATATATTGTGTGATGAAGATAGAGCATAGCCAGGCTATATGATTTTGTAGGGATAGCTTGCTTTGGCCATGTTATTTTGAGAAGACATAATTGCTTGGTTAGTATGCTCGAAGTATTATTATTTTTGTGTCAATATTAAACTTTTGTCTTGAATCTTATGGATCTGAATATTCTTGCCACAATAAAGAAGATTACATTGATAATTATGTTAGGTAGCATTCCACATCAAAAATTCTGTTTTTATCATTTACCTACTCAAGGACGAGCAGGAATTAAGCTTGGGGATGCTTGATACGTCCAATGTATCTATAATTTTTTTATTGTTCCATGCTATTATATTATCCATCTAGGACGTTTTATATGCATTTATATGCTATTTTATATGATTTTTGGGACTAAGCTATTAACCTAGAGCCCAGTGCTAGTTTCTGTTTTTCCTTGTTTTTGAATATCGCAAAAAAGGAAAACCAAACGGAGTCCAATTGACCTGAACATTGATGGAGATTATTTTTGGACCAGAAGAAGCCCACGGAGCATCGGAGATGGACCAGAAGAGTCCCTAGGCACCCACGAGGGTGGGAGACGTGCCCTACCCCCCCCCCCCGGGGCGCGGCCCCCTAACTCGTGGCCGCCTCGGAGACCCCCCTGACTTGTTTCCGACGCCAAAACCTCTTATATATACAGAAACCCCTAGAACATAACCTAGATCTGGAGTTCTGCCTCTGCAAGCCTCTATAGCCACCAAAATCCAATCGCGACCCTGTTCCGGCACCCTGCCGGAGGGGGGATCCATCACCGGTGGCCATCTTCATCATCCCGGCGCTCTCCATGACGAGGAGGAGTAGTGAACCCTTGGGGCTGAGGGTATGTACCCAGTAGCTATGTGTTTGATCTCTCTCTCTCTCTCGTGTTCTAGATTTGGCACGATCTTGATGTACCAAGATCTTTGCTACTATAGTTGGATCTTATGATTTTTCTCCCCCTCTACTCTCTTGTAATGGATTGAGTTTCCCTTTGAAGTTATCTTATCGGGTTGAGTCTTTAAGGATTTGAGAATACTTCATGTATGTCTTGCATGTGCTTATCTGTGCTGACAATGGGATATTCACGTGATCCACTTGATGTATGTTTTGATGATCAACTTGTGGGTTCCGTAACCTTGTGAACTTATGCATAGGGGTTGGCACACATTTTCGTCTTGACTCTCCGATAGAAACTTTGAGGCACTCTTTGAAGTTCTTTGTGTTGGTTGAATAGATGAATCTGAGATTGTGTCGGTGTAAAAAAGTAGGGGCTCTGCTTTTGACCCCTTTACTTGTGCACGGGCAGTCAGAGCCACCCGCCACGGCCACACATAACAAGGCAGGAAAGGGAAGCCAGAGAGAAGCTGAACGCACAAGACAAACAAAGCAATGACAAGGACCAAGGCCACAAAGATCAGATGGACTAGGCAGGTTTCCCCGGCAAGGACCCTTGCCGGGGCAGCCTCAGCAGCCCCGGCAAGACCCTTGCCGGGCTAGCTCACCCACACCAGCTGAGTGAGCCCTCTTTGAGCCCACCAACGCTAGACAAACGCATTGGGACAGGGCTCGGGAGGCACCTCCGTAGTGGCATGCAGATCTTTGTGAAGACAAAGAATAGTCAAAATCAAGTGAGGATAGGAAGGCAACAATCCTCACCAAGACCCCCGGCAAGATCCTTGCCGGGGACGCCAGCGGGCCACGGGAAGACCCTTGCCGGGCCACCCGACAAGACCCTCACCAAGCGCGCCAGCAGGGCCACTGCCAAGCCCGCGCCAGCCAAGCCTCCGCCGCCATTCGCATGCAGCTGCCGACCCAACCAGCTGGGCAGGAACCTGCGTGGCAACATGCAGCCCTTCATGGAGGCTCCACCACCGCGCCACCTCAACTGCCTACCTGCCTACATGGCACCGCATGCATCGCTGGCCAGGGCGCGTGTCGAAGAAAGAAGGAGCGGCGACGGACAGGACGGGCCTCGCTCCCGTCCCCGATAAAGTGAAGGGACACCTAAGCCTTGCATTAAATGCGCTTTGTCCTGTAATACCAGCGATAAGCTCATAGCGCTGTAGCACTTTCCACCTCATGTTGCCACTGTGGCAACCCCTTTCACCAATAAAAGGAGGCCCATGGCGCACTGGAGAAGGATTCAGCTCTTTCGAACCTAGCAGCACCCAGAGCTAGTTCAAGAGCTCAAGAACACTAAATACATCCACCAAAGCAGGATCGTAGGGTTTTACGCATCTTTGCGGCCCGAACCTGGGTAAATCCCCTTTGTGTTGTCTGCTAGTCCCGCTCTTCTCATGATCCCCACGCCCCGCAACCGTAGTAGGGATTCCAGTGATCCCATAGGTGTCGTTTCCCACCGACATCTTTGGCGTGCCAGATAGGGGGCCCTCAATTGTGAGAATCTGGTCTAGCAGTTAACCTAGCCATTCTTCATCGTCATGGCTCCTAAGAAGAAGACGACCATGGCGATCGGTTCGTCCGGGACCGAGTTGGTACTGGTGCGGACCGGTAGCGGGCCAGTCGCGGAAAGAACCCATGGCGCGGCCCGCGAACATCCGCATCACCCTGATGGTCCAGGCCTGGTGAGTGGCGTCATTCGCCGCCAGGCGACGAGCCACCAGTCGCGGGCTCCAAAGGTGGAGTCGGGCTCCCCGCAGGCGGCGCGGGGTCCTCCAGGGGTGCCGTCATCCTGCCAGGCGGCGGCACGGCGACCTCCAAGACGCCAACACCGGCGTCCACAGCGTGCTCTTCCCAGGTTGTGCGTGATGACCAGCGTCACCCTGCCGGTGACCCTGCGCGCTGTCCTGGGAAGAGTCCTGCGTGCCCATCACATGATGGGGAGGGCCAGCATGCACGCCGAGGTGCTGATGGAGGTGGTGAATGGATGCGGGTCCGTGACGTAGCTCCTTCTAATGTGGTTAGAAGTCGAGGCGCATCGCGGTCCACCCAGCTATCGCCATCACCCACGCCAGCGGAGGCCCTAGCATGCGCACAGCTGCTCCTTGATTTTCCTCCCGCCATGGAGAAGCACGACGAATGGAGGGCCACCGTCCGGAGCCGCGTCGGCATCGCCAACAACGATGAGTTGCGGCCGGCAGGACCTATAGGTCGTCGCTCCGTCGGGCCACCGCATCCCAGCGGAGGCCATGCCGGAGGCGATGCGGCCACGGTGTACTCCCCACCTCCATCCCGGCCGCCCCGGGCGTCGGTCCGTCGCAACGACGCTCGTGATGATATCTCCATCGCGTCGTCCAACCCGCGAACCAACCGCGATTAGCGTCAAGTCCTTCGGGAGCGGGCTCATGAGGACGCTCAAACTACGATCGAGCGCCGACGTGACGCGCGCCACCAGTCGGACAGGCGGGCAGGGCCCGCTATGGACCGCCCAGCGCCGGGGGGCTACGGTGGCCTACCTTATGAGGTGGGTTGTCCGGCCTTCACCCGTGAGCTGTGGCAGTTCCAGTGGCCCTCCCACCGTATGTTCAAGCCCGACATCAGCGAGAAGTACAACGGCAAGACTCACCCGTCAGAGTTCCTCAGCATCTACACCATCGCGATGCAAGCTGTTGGGGCCCGCGATGATAAGGTGCTTGCCAACTACTTCCCATTGGCACTCAAGCCCAATGTTATGTCATGGTTGATGCACTTGCCGGTGGATGCCATCTCTTCTTGGGCAGATATGTGCCATGAGTTTCTTGGCGCCTTTACCGGAGGTCACCAAGATCATGGCCAGGCGAGTGATTTACACATCATCCCCCAGAAGGAAGGAGAAAACTTGCGCAAGTACATCCAAAGGTTCAGCCAGGTGCAGTACAACATCCCCGATGTTCACCCCGCTGCCGTGATCAGTGTGTTCCATCAGAATGTGCGCAACCGCAAGATGCGTGAAGAGCTGGCGATGAACAAGGTCAAGGATGTGGCCGAGCTTTATGTCCTGGCCGATCGATTTGCTCGCACTAAAGAGGGAAGGAAGTACCCCGGCGAAGATGCCTATGCGGAAACCGACTCCACTGATGACACCGCCACCCCAGCGAAGAAGGGACGACGCTGTAACAGTAAGCGCAAGGGCAAGGCCGTGCTTGCCATTGAGGGATCCGACGACACCGGTGCCACCAAAAAATACCAAGGTGAGTGACCCCGACACGAAGGTTGCCGGGTGTGTCGCGTGCCGGGCCTTGGCGGCTGTCGACAAGCCAGGAGGCTCTGACAAGCAGTACTGCAAGATCCACCACACCAAGGGCCATGACCTCCAAAACTGCCGGCAGTTAGATCTGCTCGCCGAGAAGCAGAAAGCTGAATATGAGCGGCGGGACAAGGAGAATGGCCCAGATGTTGCCGAGGGATCTGACAAGAAATGTGGCGGCCAAGGAGGCTGCCGCGGCAAGGATAATCAGCATGAGAGGCCCGCCCGTGGCCGTGACAAGAAGTAGGAAGACGATGATCATGACGAGGACGATGAGTCCGGCGACCACGAGTTTCAGAAAGCCACAGAGTCCATGTGCGTCAATGGTGGCGCCTCGCTGCATATGTCCCACCGCCAACTCAAGCAGTGGTCACGTGAGATCACGGCGGTGGCGCCATCATTCGATGCACGGAGGCTGCTGAAATGGTCCAGCACGCCCATCATCTTTGACACCGAGGATCACCCTGACCGCACTACTGCGGTCGGGTGCTTGCATTGTTGGTTTCACCAACAATCCGCAACCTCAAGGTGACAAAGATGTTGGTTGACGGCGGGGCCAGCCTGAACTTGATCTCGCCTGTTGTGGTCAGAAGGTTGCAGATCCCAGATGGAGACCTCGAGGAGACGGGCACGTTCCAAGGGGTTAACCCGAGGAGGAGCCAGCCAAAGGGAAAGATCACACTGCTCGTGACATTCGGAGGCGAGCGGAACCATAGGACGGAAAGGATTGTTTTCGATGTAGCCGAGATCCCATTGCCTTACAATGGGATCCTCGGCCACCCGGCACTAGCCAAGTTCATGGCGGCTTCACACTACGCCTACAACATGCTGAAGATACCCGGGCCGATGAACATCATCACTGTCCGCTCCGACAAGAAAGATGTGTTGATCTGCGCCGACCAACTCTACCGGGAAGCAGTCGCAGCAGCTGCTGCTAAGGCACTTGTTCCTGCCGACGGAGTCCCGGGGGGAAGAAGACCGGCGAGACCCCTTGCACCCACTCCGGCAAGCGCGCCTCTTCGGGGTGTTGCGCTTCCGTTGAGAACGTGCCAGAGAGCTCCGCCGGCAAGAGCAAGAAGTCTAGAGCCACACCACCAGAGACCAAGAAGGTGCCCGTCAAGGAGGACGGCACTAGGGGAGCTTTTACCATAAGCTCCACCCTCGACAGCAAATAGGAAAGCGAGCTCGTCACCTTCCTGCGGGCGAATGTTGATGTGTTTGCATGACAAACCTCCGACATCCCCGGCGTTCCCAGGGAGGTGATTGAGCACTACCTTGTTGTCTGTCCTCATGCGTGGCCCGTCAAGCAGAAGGTCAACAAGCAAGCTCTAGAGAGCCAGGAGTTCATCACGGAGGAAATCAGAAAGCTAGAGGCGGCAGGCTTGGTGAGAGGGGTACTCCATCCGACGTGGTTGGACAATCCGGTAGTAGTGCGCAAGGAAAATGGGAAGTGGAGGCTGTGTATTGATTACATAGACATCAATAAGGTCTGTCCAAAGGATCCCTTCCCGTTACCGCGCATCAACTAGATTGTTGACTCCATGGCTGGGTGTGACCTGTTATCATTCCTTGACGCCTACTCAGGATACCACCAGATCTTCATGACAAAAGAAGATGAGGAAAAGACAGCATTCATCACCCCATGTGGTACGTATTGCTTTCTACGGATGCCTTTCGCGTTGAAGAGTGCTGGCTCAACCTTTGCAAGAGCAGTCCAAATTGGTTTTGAACCCCAGCTACATAGAAATATGGAAGCTTATATGGATGATATAGTGGTCAAAACCAAGGACAAAGCAACACTTGTGCAAGATCTGGAGGAAACATTCGGGAACCTGTGCAAGATCAACCTCAAATTGAACCCTGAGAAGTGTGTCTGCGGCGTCCCGTCTGGCAAGCTTCTCGGGTTCTTTGTATCCCAGCGCGGGATTGAAAAAACCCCAGATAAGATCAAGTCCATCGAGCAGATTGAGGCACCCAAACGTATCAAGGACGTGCGTCGGCTCACTGGCTGCGTTGCTGCCATGAGCCAGTTCATCTCCAAGTCCGTGGAGCATGCCCTTCCTTTTTTTCAAGATTTTGAAGAAGGCAGGGCCACTGGAGTGGACCCCAGAGGCCGAGGCAGCGCTGCGGGATTTGAAGAAATACCTCTCCTCTACCCCAGTGCTGGTTGAGCCCAAACCACAAGAACCGTTGCTGCTCTATCTAGCGGCAACAAATCAGGTGGTTAGCGCCGCACTAGTGGTGCAGAGAGAGGTCGACGAGAAGGCAGCAGCAGCGGCAGAGTCAACAGATGGCAAGCCGGAACCCTCTCCGGTAGGGCTCGATCCCGGCAAGACTGAGTCCCCGGCAGAGGCTGGCGCCAGCACGACAGGACCCACGCGACCGGGTGAAGAGGTGCAGAAGAAGAAAATGGTACAGCACCCAGTTTACTTCGTCAGCTCCCTCTTGCAAGGGGCTCGGTCGAGGTACTCAGGTGTGCAAAAGCTGCTCTTCGGCCTCCTTATGGCTTCGAGGAAGCTGCGCCATTACTTCCAAGTGCACGAGATCATGGTGGTCACCCGCCTCCCATTGCAACAGATACTGCATAACCCAGATGCGACGGGGAGGATCGTGGAATGGGCCCTGGAGCTGTCAAGTTTCGATTTAAAGTTCGAAAGTACCTCGACGATTCAGAGCAGAGTCTTGACGGAGTTTGTTGAGGAATGGACCTCGACGCCCGACGAAGAGGTGCAGGAGACCACTCTCCCCAGTAAGGAAACGAGCAGCAACTGGATCATGTACTTTGATGGTGCCTTCTCGCTGCAAGGCGCCGGTGCTGGTGTGCTCTTGTCGCACCCACCGGAGAGCACCTCAAGTATGTCATCCAGATGCACTTCCCCCGGGAGATGTCAACCAATAACACTGCCGAGTACGAGGGCTTGCTTGCCGGTCGCAGGATCGCGGCAGACCTCGGAGTTAAAAAGCTCATCGTCAGGGGTGACTCATAGCTCGTCATCAGGCAAATCAACAAAGATTATCAAAGCCCGTTGATGGAAGCTTACGTAGATGAGGTGAGGAAACTGGAGGAGCGCTTTGACGGTATACAAGCAGAGCATGTCCCTCGGGCGGAGAATGACATCGCCGACTACCTGTCAAAGCGCGCTGCCCTCAAGCTACCTATGGAACAAGGTACTTTTGTGCTTCAGTTAACTCAACCATCCGTTGAGCCGTCGACCGGGCAGAACAAGCGGAGGAAGCTAGGCTCCAGCAATTACTTCCCCACCGAGCTCCTCGGAGCCGCCGGCAAAGATGTTGCCATGGATGCCGATCCTACTGCAGGACAGCTGACTCCGGCAGGACCGCAGGTCATGGCCGTGGAGGCGGCCGCTCCCATGGCAGAAGAGATGCCTTTGGTCGTTGTCGTTCAGCCACAGGCCCCGGCATGGGTGTCGGTGTCAAAACCGGCAGATCTCGGGTAGGGGGTCCCGATCTATGCGTCTTAGGCTGATGGTAACAGGAAGCAAGAGACACAATGTTTACCCAGGTTCGGGCCCTCTCGATGGAGGTAAACCCCTACTTCCTGCTTGATTAATATTGAAGATATGGGTAGTACAAGAGTAGATCTACCACGAGATCGTAGAGGCTAAACCCTAGAAGCTAGCCTATGATGGTATGATTGTAACTGTGATCGGCCTTCTAAGGACCAACCTCTCCGGTTTATATAGGCACCGGAGAGGGCTAGGGTTTACATGGAGTCGGTTACAAGGAAGGAATATAATATCCGGATCGCCAAGCTTGCCTTCCACGCCAAGGAAAGTCCCATCCGGACACGGGTCGAAGTCTTGAGTCTTGTATCTTCACGCTTCAATAGTCCGGACGTTTTATACAGTCCGGCTATCCGGATACCCCCTAATCCAGGACTCCCTCACCCCCCCCCCCCACCCCGAAAGCCATTGGGCCTTATGGGCC
>NC_041381.1:707544314-707590423 GCF_002162155.2 Triticum dicoccoides
TGTCGGTGTCAAAACCGGCGGATCTCGGGTAGGGGGTCCCGATCTGTGCGTCAAGGCTGATGGTAACAGGAAGCAAGGGACACAGATGTTTACCCAGGTTCGGGCCCTCTTGATGGAGGTAAAACCCTACTTCCTGCTTGATTAATATTGATGATATGGGTAGTACAAGAGTAGATCTACCACGAGATCGTAGAGGCTAAACCCTAGGAGCTAGCCTATGATGGTCTGAATGTAATTGTGATCGCCCTTCTAAGGACCAACCTCTCTGGTTTATATAGACATCGGAGAGGGCTAGGGTTTACATGGAGTTGGTTACAAGGAAGGAAATATAATATCCGGATCGCCAGGCTTGCCTTCCACGCCAAGGAAAGTCCCATCCGGACACGGGCCGAAGTCTTGAGACTTGTATCTTCACGCTTCAATAGTCCGGACGTTGTACACAGTCCGGCTGTCCGGATACCCCCTAATCTAGGACTCCCTCAGTAGCCCCTGAACCAGGCTTCAATGACGACGAGTCCGACGCGCAGTCTTGTCTTCGGCATTGCAGGGCGGGTTCCTTCTCCGAATACTCCAAAGTGCTTGTTACGGCGAATAGTGTCCGGCCTCCAATCAATGTTGTGCTCCTCGGCTTCGGTGCCTCGGTAATGACCATCTCCACGTGTCGAGTGAATGCGAGGAGTCGAGGCATTTTTGCATTTGCCACCCTCAATTCTTCAGGCGAACCGTCTATTTGAAGGGACGGGGACTCTCAGATCGAAACCTCACTCTCCCTCCCAGAGCCAGCATCCAACAGAGCGCTTCGCAAAAAGCCATTCCAACATGGCCGGCCGTCGCAGCTCTTCTGCTTGCCCTTCTCATTCCAAGTCGGGGGATTGGGGAGAGTGTTCAGTTCCTCATAGCCGCTTGACAAAGTTACAAACCCAAGGGTTTCTCCCACCGACGTTCGTGGTCTCCGTCCGAGCTGGAATAGCCAGCTATGATGGAGGAGACCAGGATGAGGGATATCCTAACCCATTTCCGGAGGAGCATATATGTCTGATCCCTCATCTGCTGAGGGGTGTTGGGTTCCCTATCCACCCGTTTCTTCATGGGCTCTTGGAGTTCTACGGCTTCTAGTTACACGATTTTACCCCTGGCTCTGTTCTGCACATAGCGGGGTATGTTGCCCTGTGCGAGCTGTTTCTAGGCTGCGAACCACACTTCGGATTATGGCGGAAGCTATTCTGCCTCGTCCCCCGCACCCAGGGGGAGTCCCTATGTCAAGTGGGCGGGGCCGAAGTATGGCGCAATGCCGAGACCGGATACCTATCCGGCACTCCTAAGAAGGCACCAGAAAACTTGCCTTCAGAATGGTTTTATATAAACGATGTCCCCCTTCCGGATCCAATCCGGAAATGTCTCCGCGAGTTCAGCAACGCCCCAACGAGGGAACGCCTAAGCTGGCGCCCCCGGGGTCCTCAAGAAGAGGACACAAGGGAAATATTCCTCCTGATGGACAGGATAAAGTTACTGGCCAAATCCAGACTGACGATAGTTGAGGTTATGGTGATATGCATAAGACGTGGAGTGCAACCGCTCCAATATCGGGGGAAGCCCATGTGGCATTTCAATGGGGAAGACGACGCCTCCCGCTGCGGCCGTAAAGGTCCGGACTCCGCTGCCGCTCTGGCAAGGATATTGTCCGATCTGTACAAAAGGGAAGAAGAGGAATTCCTTCGCATAAAAACGCGGGAAGGATTCTCCATGTACAACCCCCCAGCATGGGTAAGTTGCCATTCTTTTTCCCCGCTTTGCTCTAGCGTTCTTCTGCTAAGATTACTTGCATCAATGCTTCTGGGCAGGAATTAAGGAGGGTCGTAGAAGGAATCTTCAGCCCCTCCCCACAACCAGAGGACCCTGGAAGGGCCCTAGATCCGGGACTTAAAGTGGATCTGGATATCACTGTGGAGCTTGTCAATGGGGTATTTTATCAGGCGAGCTGGGATGGCGCCCTAGTGGCCATTACGGCCGACTATCCTGGACTGCTCCCCTCTTCATGTGTAAGCCGAACTAGAAAGCCTTGTCCTTCGAAGAGGACTCCCCCCAGGTGTTATAATTTACCCTTGAGGCGTCGTTCCATTTGCAGAAACGACGGCCGGAGCGAGGGGCCGAGCCCCTAGGGACTCGTCAACCACCGGCGTCCAGATCGGGCAGGCTCAAGAGGAAGGCGGTGAGGGTTGACACACCGCTACAGATGTAAAACAATAACATGTCCTGTAATTATAGAATTTAAAATATGACAGCGCCCATCGTGTCTGGCAGGAAGAAGAATAACCGGACTATATCCGGAGACCCTACCAATCACGCCTCCACCAGCCGAATTGCAGAACCGGCTTCAGGGGCGGAGGCGGACACTGGGCCAACGCTGCATTGCTCTCCGACAGAGAGTGCGGACCTGCTCTCACCCACGAATTCTGAAGTAGAGAGCGCCATGAATCACAGGCACCGACGGGCCGTACTTCGGAACAACATCTTTTCCAAAGAGGTGTTTAATGCCTTCAATTCGGCAGACGCGCACGTCCAAGCTGCTCGGGGTGGGCTTGCCCAAGCGAGAAACCAATATACCAAAGACATACGGGTGAGGAATTTTGATAAGTATGTATAGCAGTAGCCCCTAAGAATTGAAACGGTTTAAACAACAGTTTAAGGATCAATTTATGTACAAGTCCTTGTAGAGAAGAACGAGCAATTGTTTCGGGAGCTGGAGGACTGCAAGGCCGAACTGAGGGCTGCAGTTGCCAAGTTAGAGGAACCCCAAAGGCCCTCATCTGGCAACAATTATCACAATTGTGCGAAGATGCACCGGTTAGTAAATTGATAACATGACAAGTCTAACAGAAAATTCTGCAGACAATCCTGGGGTGAATCCGGAGGGCATAGGAGAGGACGCGTCACATCTCAAAAAGCAGCTAGAGGCTGGCGAGCATATTCTTACGTGAGTTAGGCGGGAGAAGAACGATCTTCAAGATGCCAAAGTCCAGCTGGACATGGAGTTAAAAGATCTCCGCGGTCAGCTGGCGGACTCCATGAAGGAGAACAAGAGGCTTCGACGCGGCATTTACAGTAGGTGCCTAGACGAACTGTTGTACAGTTCGGCGAGGAAGTATATTGAAAGAATTTTCCTTGCAGGAATGTTACCGGGTCGCCCTGAGGAGGAGATGCCCTCATCTGCAAATGATTTACTGCAAGACCTTTCGCGACTGCACGAGCAAGCTCGGCAAGTGATGCAGGGTGTTGCTCAGGCTTTGTGGCCATCAAGCCTACTGCCGAATGGCATGGGGGAACTTGCGGGCCTGCTTCAAGGGGCCCGGCGGCACTTCCGTCTATGGAAGATATCAGCATGCTGACAAGGAACATGAGAAGCCTAGGCAATGGGGAAGACACGCTACACCAAGCTGGACCCGAACCATATGGCCGAAGTGGGACCGGCGGGGCCCGATGGGCAAGAAATTTCCGTTAGTCTGGTGTATGACTAGGTAGCGTTAGCCGCTAAGTATTCTCAACAGGATTGTAAGCTAGATAGCCTGTTGGACGGTATAGAAGAGGAATGTAATCAGTCCAAATAACTGTGTAATTTAATGGGCGTGATTAACCCCTAGCCGGATTAAAATCATTTGTCATGGCGGACCTTTTCGCTTCAGCCCCCGAATCCTATAGTCCGTGGTGTGTCCGAATACCCGCTCAGCTATACAAAACCGGGGTATGCGTGGAAACAAGGCGTAGGGGTCATAAGTGCTTGAACAGACAAGTACCCAACTAGTTATGTTATATTACATGGATAGTAAGAAACATCTTCCAGAGAGAATAGTGGGGTTCCTTTCCCTGCACGCATGCGGCGATGCACATGTCCGGACTGCAAGCGATGGCGCAAGATACAAGACTTCTGGGGATTTATGTTATGATAAATGAATACATCTTTTGTTCACCGACCGAATATTCTCTTAAGGAAGCTAGCTTTCGGCTTCACCCAGTCTGAGGTACACATCCGGCTGAACCGGCAGTAACAATCGCAGAGGTGCTCCCCTTATGCCCTAGCCGAATTAACGGGAACATAGGGCATAAACACAAGAGCCAGGCAACCCAGCTTGGCAACATCTTAAGTCATATCGATGCATATAATGGTGAAGAAAAGGCACATATGGAAAAAGAATGCATATGCGAGGGGCAAAAAGCCATGTGAGTAATCATGTTTAGCTTCCGTATGGGAAGCCCCCAGGTATTGCTTACACACTTAGTGCGGCCGGAGTGATCCGGAAATCCGCACTGTATTGAATACTTTGTGTGAAGAGAGAAAAATGTCGAGAAAGGAAAAGAGGATGGGGCATAATTAAAAGGGAGGGGATAGGAGACGAACACTGTGTTCGGCGCTAGGCGTAAAATCTCTGTAGTCTTGCCGCGTTCCATGGGTTCGGCTTGAGTCTGTTATCAGATGCATTACGTAAGCGGTACGCTCCTCCGGTGAGAACTTTGTCAATGACGAAGGGACCCTCCCACTTGGGTTTGAGTTTGTCCTTCTTCTTCTCCGGTAGTCGTAGAACGAGCTCGCCAATATTGTAAGTTTTGGCCCGCACTTCTCTGCTTTGGTATCGTCGAGCCTGCTACTGATAGAGTGCGGAACGGGCTTTTGCGACGTCGCGCTCCTCCTCCAAGGCATCCAAATTATCCTACCGATCTAACTCGGCTTCCTTCTCTTCGTACAAACGTACGCATGGCGAATCATGTATTATGTCGCACGGTAATACTGCTTCTGCGCCGTACACCATAAAAAATGGTGTGTATCCGGTAGTGCGATTCGGCGTGGTCCGCAGCCCCCAGTGTTGGAAATATGCCCTAGAGGCAATAATAAATTAGTTATTATTATTATATTTCCTTGTTCATGATAATCGTTTATTATCCATGCTATAATTGTATTGATAGGAAACTCAGATACATGTGTGGGTACATAGACAACACCATGTCCCTAGTAAGCCTCTAGTTGACTAGCTCGTTGATCAATAGATGGTTACGGTTTCCTGACCATGGACATTGGATGTCGTTGATAACGGGATCACATCATTAGGAGAATGATGTGATGGACAAGACCCAATCCTAAGCCTAGCACAAAGATCGTGTAGTTCGTATGCTAAAGATTTTCTAATGTCAAGTATCATTTCCTTAGACCATGAGATTGTGCAACTCCCGGATACCGTAGGAATGCTTTGGGTGTACCAAAGGTCACAACATAACTGGGTGGCTATAAAGGTGCACTACGGGTATCTCCGAAAGTGTCTGTTGGGTTGGCACGAATCGAGACTGGGATTTGTCACTCCGTGTGACGAAGAGGTATCTCTGGGCCCACTCGGTAGGACATCATCATAATGTGCACATTGTGACCAAGGGGTTGATCTCGGGATGATGTGTTACGGAACGAGTAAAGAGACTTGCTGGTAACGAGATTGAACAAGGTATTGGCATACCGACGATCGAATCTCGGGCAAGTACAGTACCGCTAGACAAAGGGAATTGCATACGGGATTGCTTGAATCCTTGACATCGTGGTTCATCCGATGAGATCATCGTGGAACATGTGGGAGCCAACATGGGTATCCAGATCCCGCTGTTGGTTATTGACCGGAGAACGTCTCGGTCATGTCTGCGTGGTTCCCGAACCCGTAGGGTCTACACACTTAAGGTTCGGTGACGCTAGAGTTGTTATGGGAAATAGTATGTGGTTACCGAAGGTTGTTCGGAGTCCCGGATGAGATCCCGGACATGACGAGGAGCTCCGGAATGGTCCGGAGGTGAAGATCGGTATATTGGACGAAGGGTTTTGGAGTCCGGAATTGTTCCGGGGGTACCAGGTGATGACCAGCGTGTCCGAAAGGGGTTTCGGAGGCCCCGGCAAGCTTTGGGGGGCCTTATGGGCCAAGGGGAGAGGGCACATCAGCCCACTAAGGGGCTGATCGCCCCTCCCACCCCATCTCACGTAACCTGGAGAGGTGGGGGCGCCAACCCTAGGGCAGCCACCCCTCCTGGCTTGGGGGGCAAGTTTCCTAGGGGGTGGGGCGCCAAAACCCATCTAGGGTTTCCCCTGTGGCCGCCGCCCCTCCCCTAGGGAACCCTAGGGTGCCTCCCCCTCCTCCCTTCTCCCTATATATAGTGAGAGAGAGAGACGGCAGCCGCACCCTTCCCCTGGCGCAGCCCTCTCCCTCCTCCAACACCTCCTCCTCCTCCATAGTGCTTGGCGAAGCCCTGCTGGAGAACCACGAGCTCCATCACCACCATGCCGTCGTGCTGTCGGATTTCTCCCTCAACTTCTCGTCTCCCCTTGCTGGATCAAGAACGAGGAGAAGCAAGCACATGCACATTATATTCATCAAAATCATCATGTGTAATGATATAACTCAACCCATCAATATAATCCTTAATAAGAGCAAACTTCTCCGATATAGTGTAGTTGGGAGAATTCAAAAAGATAATAGGACTATCATGTGTGGGTGCAATAGCAACAATTTCATTCTTAACATAAGGAACTATAGCAAGTTCATCTCCATAAGCATAATTCAAATTGGCATCTTGGCCACAAGCATAGCAAGCATCAATTTCATCAAAAAGGATAGTTCAAACGAATCAACGGGATCATAGCAATCATCATAGCATTCATCCTTCGGTAAGCATGAAGGGGAATTAAACAATGTATGATCTAAAGAGTTACTCTCATTAGAAGGTGGGCATGGGTGATCAATCTGCTCTTCCTCCTTTTGTTCTTCGCTCTCCTCCTCATCTTTTTCATCTAATGAGCTCACAATTTTAGCAATTTCTTCTTCCATAGTTTCCTGCAAAATACTAGTCTCTTCTTGGACAGCGGAGACTTTATCAATAAATACATCAATATTGGCATTGTATTCATAATTCTCATAGCAATATTTAAGTATAGCAAAAATTTCAGCTCTATAAACAACTTCATCATAATCTTCGTACTTTTCAAACGGAGATTCAATTTCATAAGCACCCTTAAAAGCAACGAATTCTTATATTCATTCCACATCATAGTAATCATATATACCATTAGCGTAATAAGCCAAGGTTTCATTATCATTAAATTCACATGAAAAAGGGAAGTTTTCGAACCTTCATCCTAGAGCAACAAGTATAAACATATCTCAAGCATAAATTCCAAGCATACCATTGCAACATTTCAATTTGATCCCATAACAATTTCCCTTTTTGAGTAAAGCGATAATCCCTAAAGTATTCATGTTGATCCAACATGTCTCCCATTATCAAGTTGAGCGTTGTTTTCTCAGGATTATCAAAGTAGTGTTTAATATTTTTCACATAACGAGCATCGAGGGTTTTAGGAGGTTCCCATATCCATGAGTAGAAATTACAACTAATTTTTTTGGTATTTCGTGTTCCATATCCATAACTAAAGATAGAGAACAATTTAGAACAGAAAATAAAAAAACTACTTAGTGATAAAGCAAAAAAGCACACACGAGAATATTCACCCCACGCTATTGCTCCCCGTCAACGGTGCCAGAAAAAGGTCTTGATAACCTACAGGTATAGTGGATCGTGTGTAGCCTTTTTCGATAAATAAGAGTGTCGAACCCAAGAGGAACTAAAGGTAGAACAAATATTCTATCAAGTTCTATCAAACACCGATACAAATCTACACACACTTAATGTTTGCTTACCTAGAACAAGAATAAAACTAGAAGTACTTTGCGAGAATAAAACAAAGAATGAATTGCAAGATAATAAAAGCTAGTTGTTTAGTAGAAAGGTTTTTTCACACAAGAAAGTTATTTGTCCCTAGGCAATTGATAACTAGACCGGTAATCATTATTGCAATTTTATACGGGGGAGAGGCATGAGCTAACATACTTTCCATACTTAGATCATATGCACTTATGATTGGAACTCTAGCAAGCCTCCGCAACTACCAAAGATCACTAAGGTAAAAACCAACCATAGCATTAAGTATCAAGTCCTCTTTATCCCACACGCAACAACCCACCTACTCCAGCGTAAGCTTCTATCACTCTAGCCACCCATCATAAGCGAATCATAAACATATTGCAACACCCTACAGCGGGGATCCCTCACATTTGTGCGACACGGAGGGCACCATATGACAACACCAAAATAAAATATACAACTCAAACCAATCATCATTATCAATCAAATCATAGGACAAAACAGATCTACTCAAACATCATTGGATAACCACATATAATTGGACAATAATATATAGTGTTGAGCACCATGTTTAAGTAGAGAATTGCAGCGGGAATAGAGAGATTACACCGCTGCATAGAGGGGGAGAAAGTTGGTGGTGACGGTAGCAAGGTTGTTGATGTAGATCGTCGTCACGATCCTTGCCCCAACGACACTCTGGCGCCACCGGGAGAGAGGGGAGAGAGACCCCCTCCTTCTTCTTCTTCCTTGCCCCCCCCCCCTAGATGGGAGGAGGGTTTCCCCTCTGGTCCATGGCCTCCATGGCGGCGGAGGGGCGAGGCAAGAGCCCCTCCTAGATTCGATCTACCTCTCTATTCTCTTCTGTTTCGTGTTCCTGTTTTCTGGCCCTCCACCGTTTCTTAAATTCCCGGAGATCCGTAACTCTGATTGCGCTGATATTTTAACACGGTTCTTTTCCTGATATTATCTTTCTTGCGGCGAAAGAATGGCAGCAACCACATTACGAGGTGGCCACTACCAACCACCGCGCGCCAGGGGCAGCCATGCCCTGGTGCCTAGTGGAGGATGTGGGCATCCATTTGCATTGATTCCACCTCCCAAAAATCACATATATTCCAAAATAATTCTCCGTAAAATTTTATTGCATTTGGACTTCGTTTGATATGGATATTCTATGAAACAAAAAACATGCAACAAACAGGAACTGGCACTGGGCACTGGATCAATATGTTAGTCCCAAAAATAATATAAATTGTTTTCTAGAAGTATGTGAAAGTTGTATAATATTGGCATGGAACAATAAAATATTGTAGATACAACGGAGACGTATCATCTACCATGTGGACCTACTTGCTAGATATCCAGAATGAGCTTGGTTTGATGAAATAAACTCTGTGTTGAGTGGTAGCATCAACTATAGCTCCTGGCAGCAAGGTGTTTGTGATGAACTAGGGAAGGTTCACTTGGGGAGGGGTGCTGATCTTAAGCTGGGGTTGATCACTCACTAAGGTGAGCACTTTGGAAAGGTTTAAGCTCAAATGGATGGGTTTAGATAGCACTTGCTTTGCAATGTGCCCCACTGGACAAAAATGAGAAAGATGAAGTGGTGCTCACATAGATGATTGGATTGAGCTGAAATTTTATGGAAAGGAGTTATTTGGGTATATGAAGGCACTGGAAAATTTTCGTACCATTTGGATAAGTAAAAATGGTACTTGCTTCACAATCCTTCACCCTGGACAGAAACTTGGCAAAATTATAGAGAAATAATGGCAAAATGAAATAAGCTCAAATTTGGTGGAGTGAGATTATATTGGTAGAAAAATGTCTTGTTAAATTTTCAGGAATTACGAAGCTATATAAAATATAGTTGCTTCACAATCTGAAAATATGACAAGAATCAAAGATTGGATGGTGTGGTCACATGAGCATGGAATCTTGAATATTTTTACATTTCCAAGGTCCATATGATCCAAAATAATTTTGAGAATTTTGTGGGAATTTTTGGAGTGACAGAATTGTAAGTTGCTTCACAACCTATGGACAAAAAGATTATTCCTTTATTACAAAATGGAATATTCCGAAGAAAAGAATTTTGTGTTTGGGCTAAGATGGAAATGACATGATCTTGGAATGGATTTGAGGATGACAAGCCACTTGAGGAAGAACGCGGAGATGATCTTTCCAGGTTAGACCACATAGGTACAAAAAAAGAAATCTAAAGCAAAATTCAAAGAAATCCAAAAGAAAAAGAAAGAGCAAAAAGTCGGAGTGTGACAAAAGGTTGCCACGAGTGAACGGCCGTCAGAAGAGTAAGCATCAATGCTTCACGAAAAGAAACACCCGATAACCAATTAAGAAAACATCCAACATCAATCGAGGCCAAACTCATGAAGCATGTCAACAACAAGCCGCTCTAGTGTACAAACACACTCTAAAGAAACAACAAATAACATCCATACATAAATGTAGGAGGAACGGAACACAAAAAAATTGCATACTCAAAGAGAAAAATATACATACTCAAAGGGGAGTGAGAAGTGTGGATGCCGGGACGTCTACTGATCATAATGCAGGAGCTACGGCGGCAATCTGCCGAGACGAAGAAGGAAGATACTTGGGTTCTTCTATTTTGGTAATTAACGGATTGGTAGATCCAGTTATAGTCGAAGCAATAGCGTGTCGGGAGGCCTTGTCATTAACTGAAGACCTAGGCGTGAGACAGGTTTTTGTTGCTTCATACTGCAAATCAGTCATTGATCATATTCATGCAGGGATCAGAGGTAATTATGGAGGGATAGTCAATCAAAGAGACTAAATAGTTTTCTTTTTGTGAACAAAAGAGATTAAAGAGTTGGAAAGGCCTTTTTCTTCCTGTATCTTTAGTTTGAGAGTAGGAGCTCAAACATTAATGCTCACAATTTGGCAAGACATGGGGGTTTCTCTTCCCAAGGGTGTTATTTCTGGCTAGGATCGCCTCATGATCCTAATGTAATCCTTATAAATGTTGTTTTATAGTTTAATAAAGCATGGCCAATATATTGCTAAAAAAGAAGATGTTTCCCTCAACTGCTTAAAAAAACGTTCTTATATTATGAGACGGAGGGAGTAAAAAATAAACCGTTTCCCTAAAAAGACAGAAAACTGGCAACGCAGCCCCACAGGGCAGTCAACCAGGAGCTGCAAATGGCCTCACGGGGCTCGCACCTAGCCACACATAAACGCTTATCCAACTCAGCGCATGAGCCGTAGATCCACGTTGGAGCCTCCCGGCCGTTCGATCTTCATAACCCTGCTGAAGTGGTACACTCCCTGATAACTGAATAAATGGACAGCTACACTGAACCTTCAGTTCATGACGCTCCACATAACTGAACTGTCGACAGCTGCAACTGAACCTGCAGTACATGACACACCCGCGCAGCATCCCCCCGTCTCTGCTCTCCGGCGACCAATGAGTCAGTTCCCTCACGTCCACAACGTGGGCGCGGCTGCGCAGCCGCGTGCACGACGCATACCTGCACGCCACCGAGAACGGGCCTCCACCGCCGGGCTTGGATGGCGCACTTGTATCAGGGCCACCAAGCGCAGTGACTGCTCCTCCACAGCGCCATCTCCATCACTAACGTCTTCAGAGTATGACTCCGGAATCCTGACCGTCGCTCCACAGTTCACTTCTTCAGAGTGTCGCCACCTTGGAGGCTTGGACACGACGGCACGTGAATTGAGAAAAATTTACACTTAGACATGGCTTCAGGAAAACCTAGCTGTTGTTGTGTTTCTGCTGCCTAAACTTGGCCAATTCTCCTGACGGTAGAAAACCTATAGTTGCGTTGGCATCACGGTTAAAAAATTCAGAAACTGTTTGATGCTGCGTCATCAGCCTTTTTTTAAAAAAAGGAGGTTAAACCCCTGGCCTCTGCATCAATCGATGCATGCAGCCATCAGCCTGTGATGGTCGCGCCCTTATTCTGGTTTTTACTTCAACGTTGCCAGCAGAAATATGGGTTTATCTTAGATAAATCATCATCAGCTATTCAGGTGTCAGTACAGATGTGGTGGTTGAGCACTTGAGTTTAGTTATTATTCTGCTTAAAGTTTCAATCCATCAGCAGAAAATGAGTTTGTGTTTTGACTGAGTTTGAGTTATGATTTGTGAACATGGCGAAGTTAATACGCCCAGCCCAGACAATGCCGGTGACAAAATTCTACGTACAATAGTAGGTATTTGCATTGTGCCTGCAAGCCTATAGGATTGAACTGCCTGTGTACAGATAGATGCTACAAGATGTTCTGAAGCTAATTGGTTGCCAGGGAAAGACAACCTTGAATTGGAAATTATTGCTTTTGATACTACTGTCCTTTATTCAGATGATTCGATTCTTCAGTTCAACACCATATGGTGCTAGTGGGAAACTCTGGAGCTTGAAAACCCAAATCAGGTTCAGTCATCCCAGTTCAGTTTCACATAGAAGATACTGAGTTCTATTTGATTTAGCCTATTCTAGTTATGTTGAGTAACGTGTGAATATAGTTCAGGTTGTATCCCACCCACGGCACTGCATGCAATCTACTCCCTCTGTAAACTTTTTTAAGACGTTTTAGATCACTAACACAGAGGGAGTAGATTCTTATACTGAATTATTTCAAGGTTTTGTGCATGAGCTGTCTTCTTCACCTAGTTGTTGAGTAGCAACAGCAAGAAACACACATTTCTAGTATTGAACTTGTTATGCACAATGTATAGCCATGCTACTTTTTTTTCTTTTCTTTTTTCAGTGTAGTAGTACCCATCGTACAGAGATGATACAGATAACTGTCTGATTTTAACATCTCAACCAAATTCAGGTTCTATCTTGTTTCTTTTATTCCTTTTTCAGTGTAGTATTAGTACCCGTAGTATTTGTTTCATGGACTGCTGCTGCCATCTTTGCTTGTTAATTTGCACTACTCCCTCCAATCCAGATCAATTGACGCAGCCTATATGCAATTCGGATCGGATGGTGTACTACTATTTTCTACGTACATAGGCTTCAGCAACGAAAATTAATACAGCAGGTACATTATAACTGTTCTGAATATAATGTCGACAAGCAAAGATAACTGTTCTGCAAATTATATTGTTAATTTCAGACTTTGTACATAAGCTGCTGTCGTCTTTGCTTGTTCTGCAAAACAGTAGGTACTTAACATTAAAGCCCGCAAAAAAAAGGCAGTTAATATTATAATTATTAATCTTCTCCAACGGTTGCCTGCGAGTCTTTGACATGCTGCCTTAAAGTTGAGATTCTGGTGTCATCCAACACAAACACAAACAAACACTACAAAGAGTTAATTGAGCAGTCTTCAGTTAGCTACAAAGAGTTGACAGCTACTCCCGAATATCTCGCAAAAAAAAAAAGGGTTGACAGCTAACTGAAGACCCTGACAGCATTCTTTCAGTTAGTAAGTTTTTTTTTGTGAGGCAATTTTTTTTAGGGGGTGAGGCAGTTCCAGGTAGTGCAATTTCAGTTAGTACGTGCCTAACCCCCGTGTGTGTGGGTGCTTTGTTCATGGGCTGGTACAGTGGTACCCCCGCGCGTTGGAGCGCATACGGCACAATTCAATCAAATAAATGTTGACGCCTTGATTTTTTTTTTAGGCCTGTTGAGGCCTTGATGGTATGCGGCGCGAGTGACAGTGCTATACAAGGACGACCCAGTAGCATGTTTGTTCGTTTATTCAGTCGGTTAATTTGTTTCCTTCGTTTTCTCCTTTCCTTTTACTTTTTTGAAAAATTGCAAATACATATATGCCATAAAAATTACTTAAATTTTGAAAAATGTTCGTCACACGTTTAACAAATGTTCATGCAATGTAAAAGAAAATGTCAATGTACCATTCAAAGAACTGTTTATGACATTTAAAAAAAATCACACATTTTCAAAGGTATATTAGCGACATTATTTTTTCAAAACAATTAAAACAAGTTCGCATAACTTTAAAAAAATCATCATACCATTCAAATAGATGGTCCCACATTTGAAAAATATGTTTGGGCCATTTCCAAAAAAGTTAATACAATGTCAAGAATTGCATATAATTTTATAAAATATTTTGAATTATTAAACAAATGTTAAACATGTATTTCAAAATGCTTACAAATTATTTGGAAAAATATTCAAATATATATTTGAAAAAATATCTTCACAACAAAAAAAGTGATCAGCATGTATTTGAAAATTGTTTAGCTTGTGTCAAAAAAATGATCCATGTGCATACCAAAAATGTGCAACCTGTATTGGAAATAGTAGATATTTATCAAGAAGGAACAAAACAAACTGAAGAAAACACAAAGAAAATCGAAGGAAACAGGTAAAGAAACATTGAAAACAGAATAAGAAAAAAATGCATGCAAGGTTCTAAAACCGGACCATACCGGTGTATTGAACGTTCCCGAAATCAGTTAATGCACCGGTGTAACACCCTAAAAATTTAGCCATTTCATTTTATTAATTAAATTTGGACAGAGTAAAAATTTGAATTTTATTAGGTCTTTTATTAATTCCAGAATATTTTTTGTTTTCTGTTTTAAAAAAAAATCCTTCCCTCCATATAGAAACTTTTGAAAATATTGTGGGTTTGAGAGTTTTCCTTAACCCTTTAATTTAAGTTTTAAATTAAGTAGGAAATATTTTTATAATAAAATTTGCCCAACAAAATTCTTTTAATGGTATTTCAATCTCTGAAATGCTCCGGCTGCACTAAAATCATTTCAAATAATTCTTTTAAAAATTCCACAAATTTTTGAGAGCTCCTCTGATGCCTATAGATCACTTTCATAACTTGTTCTTTTGGATGTTTTGAGCAAAACATCTTCTTTTCATTTCTGTCCCATCCTTAGGTTATAACTACAACCCCATTTTTGCTTTCTCAATTAGTTCTGAACTTTTTCCATCATGTAGTCCTTCCAACCAAACACTTAAGTCCAGAAGGTTTGTTCCAGTTTGATCTTGCAAGCCCACCAAATAATCCCCTGTAGTTTCTGTCCAGAACTGAATTCTGGTAAAACTTTCACTCGCAGGTTGTTCCTTCTGCCAAAACAACTCCACCATCAACTTTATCGTCAAATGAGACATTGTGCTGACAATTTTCTCATTCAACAATATCCTCTAGGTGGACTTGGCATTCTGTCGAACAGTTTGTAGGCATTACAGAATTTGGCAACTTACTAAACCACCATTTGAAACTTGCTCCTTCTATACTTTCCACCATCATTTTCATCCAAAGTAGCCCTACCCTGTTAAATCTCAACTTCATTGGATCACTGTAGCCCACCCTGACATTTTGTCGAGCACCTCGAGTGCATGAGCAGAGCGCGGCAGAACGCGCGTAGTGCAGCCGCTGGCATCGAGCCGCTGTGGCACCTCTGCTGCTTCCTCCACTCGCCCTGTCCTTTCCCTGGATCACCGCGTCACCCCTGAGCCCTGCCGACACCTCCCCGCATCTCCTAGCACCGTCCACCGCCGTCCACGCCGGCCACGACCGACCACCGTGACGGGCACGGCACCGCCAAGCCGCGTGGCGCGCCCTGAGACACCCAGCTCCTCCCGGGCGTAACTACGACTTCCACCGCCCTCACCAACCCCCAGCGGCCACATACAGACCCCGCTGACCTCGCCACCGCCCTCGTCTGCCATCAATGATCGCCGCCGCAGTCTGCTGTGGACGGCACCGTCCGAGCCACCTGGCGCCCCTCCAAGCCTACCAGCGCACGCAGGGCTTACCTACCGACCACCACCGTCCTCTCCGACCCCGTCGACCACGCCAACAACCTCGAACCGCCATCCATGGCGATCGCCGCCGCGTCCACATTCGGGAACCCGCGGAACCGACATCTCCCGCCTATTAAAGGCCACCCCGGGATCTCTCCGCTCCTCACCACATCCCATCATCCCTCTGCAAGCCTCCCGTAGAAGCAGAACGACCGGAGGTGGTCGCCTTCTTCCTCTCCGGCAACCACGGCCGCAGTCACTTCCTCTGCGATTTCGATGCCACCAGTGCCTCCCCCTCACTTATTTCTTATCCACCAGCCTCCTTGAGCACTCACTGATCCATCCCCATCATCATTTTTACTCGAGATCGACCGTAGGCGAAATCCCTCTTCCTCCTCCGCCGGAGCTCTTCGGGAGTGCTCGCAGCCGGCGACTCCGTCCACTCCGGAGACCATGGCGACCACCGGAAGGATCGTATCAACCTTCTAAGCACGCCCATGTGCTCAGATCACCGAGGGGCGTCGATCGCCGAAGCCCCGCCTCTGTCCGGCCGCGTGAGAGAGGGCGCGCGAAGATTAGTCAAACCGGACCAGTGGGCCAGGCGGGGCCACTGTCAGCGACTCAAGCCGCGCCAGATCGGCTATAAGTGGAAATGTATTCTCCATATTACGTCTTCACTTCCCAAAAAGCGTAAATACGATCGAACTGTTTTCTTTTATAAACTTTAATTAAAACAGATTTTAACTACTTCTTTGACTGCCTCTGGTTTTTAAACCACAAATCCAAATGACTTGATTCTTTTTTTTGTATTCCTCAAATTTCATCTAGTTTATTTTACTATTTATTTCAAAATTTTCCAACCAACTTTTGTACTGTTTTGGGATTATGTGGTAATTGCATTATTTTGAAAATAGGGAAAATGGAGGGAAGACAATTTTCAAATTTTTTGGAGTGCACCCAACCCTTCTACATGATCAAGGCAAGCATTTTGAACACTTGATATGATGACTGCTTGGTTGATTGCTTGCTAGAATATTTGAAACATGTTATGTTACCTCATATGAAATTGCATACAAATGATCATGCATTCCTTGTCAATATTTGACTTCACCTAAACATGAAATATTTGTGCCACATATGCCTATGCCTGTTCTGACTAACTTGCAGGAAAGAATTGGTCACTAGTGAAAGTGATCGTAAGACAGGAATCTCGTTGTGACGAGAATGATCAGTGAGGACATGTTGGGACATGCCAAGTGGTGACCCTGTTATCTTCCACCAAGGATATATATTGTGCTAACCACTGCAGGAAATTTTTAAACCTCCTGAGTCGACTGTAGATCGAGTCTTGTTCCAGTAACCCCCATACTTGATTTGTGCTGCCACTTGTCCCTGGCACAGGTAGGGTATGGTTCAGTAAGTTGTTGACCCCTTTCCTGCACACACTATACAGAGGGCCGCGATGAGGGTCCCAAGGCCTTGGATTAAAGCCAGTCATCGGGTCAGGAGGCATGGATGTCTTCGGTTGAGGCTGAAGAAGGGTAGCACCCCTAGTTGCGCGGTATAAATATTGTGATCCCATGCTATTCGAGGTGGTAGCCTTCCCGTCTTAGAGTTTTACTTGAGTGATGTTTTGGATGATTCCTGGCATCAGGAAAGTTAAGCTGGTGTGTGCTGGTTAGGTGTGTTTGCAACCCAAAGACCATAAACAGAATTAGTCAACGTCTCGGGGCTAACTAAAGAAATCATTTACTTGTGGGTAAAGAATACAACATCTACAGAGTATAAAACCTATTTGAATAGCCGTGTCCGTCGCTTCAGACACCCAACTGGCATGTATTTTCTTTTCTTTTGGAATTCACCGGGCGGTGCTACCGCCTAGAATCCCTTTACCTTTGATTTCATTTGGAGTAAAGCCCTTTGCGTGGAGTCGCGAAGACACCCAATTGTGGCATTCTTTTATAGTTTTCTCTTGGGTTCCTTCGGAACGGTTATACCTCTTGAGACCTGAATTTAAATTATTTTTGCAATATTATTATTTACTTATACGTTGCTAATATTAAGCTGACAAAACTTTATTAATTGTGCACATATGATACTCCACATGATTGCATTAAATTCTCGTCATTTTTTTCGACAAAGGATGGATTTTATTACTCAAAATGAAGCATCAAGATAATGCAAACATAGTGAGGACACACCTGGCCTCTGCATATCTAGGATGCACATAGCCAACACTAACACACACACACACAAAAAAACCGCCGGCAAATAGCAAAGCCATATAAAACCAAAGCTATGCCTAAGCGAGAGAGAGAAAAAAAACCCATCCCGAAGCGTTCTAAATCGCGATCGACAACCTACAACAATGACCATATCCGCACCAATCATCTCATGACACCACAAGGACATCGACATTCTTCAACAGCAACGCCTTCAGGAAGGGAGCGACGCTCAAGCACCGCCGTCACCAGAACCAACCATCAAAGGGCAAATTCTAGATTTTCACTTTGAAGAAACTGTCCGAGCATCTCCGAGCAATGCCTTCAACAAGGTAACGACGGCGAAACATCGTCATTGCCAGGTATATAACCGACATGGTTCTGACCTAGGTTTTCACCCCGGAGCTCGAGACCAGGGTACTCAAAAAGCACCACCATCGAAGTCAAGCATGTGTTGTCACCACCACTTTTCCACGATCCTAGCAGCTACATGTGCTGGGTTAGAAAACCGACAGCCTCCACTGCGCAACCATACCCTCTGCGTCAAGACATCATCCATAGATTGCATAACACCACCGAAGCAACCACTGGATCTTGGAGAGTATCACTTGCAAGGACCTTTCATTCGCTATCGCAGTCCGCCGTGAGGCCGCTGCCACGTCGAAGTGTTAATCCTCGACCAACACCAATGACGGAGCACTTTACCACCGATTGCCCCCTCGCCGGCCTTGAACACCACCGTGCATATCCGGCCAAGCCTGCAACTGCCGGTCGGACCTCACAGGTACCGGTCTTGCCGCGATCCGTGCGACGAATCCTTGCATGATAGAAGCGGAGAATCCTGATCCAGCTGAGGACGTCAGGGCCTGACGCCATCACCCTCCCTGGCTAGATGCATGTCGGACCACACCGGTGACTTACTGCAGTAGGCGCCGGACATGCAACAGCCAAAGATCTAAGACCAATCGATGGCATCTCAGTTTGGCACTACCAGCTTTAACGAAGACGGAGGATCGTGAATTTGCTTCCAGGACTCAGCCAGCAAGGAAGCAAGCTAGCCCCGCGCCAATGGCACAGAGCCGTGCCACCCTGCCATTAGGAGCCACCACGCCACCGGACGCCCAGCCCTGCCGCCAACCGACGGGTCGCGTCGACGCGCCGCCACGAACTGCTGCCCTGCAGCACGGGAGCCGCCGCGAGGAGACGCCCCGCTCCCGCCGTCGGCCGCGCGGGCTTCGCCCGGCGGCGTCCTCCGGCGGCGGCACAGCGGGAGGAGTTGGTAGATCGACTGGTGGCGCTAGGGTAGGACGTGCGCCCGAGTCGCCCTGCATTAAATTCTCGTCATGGCATGGTAGAATACACTTAAAATTAACAGCATGCATTCTGTCTGCTTTTATTATATCTTCTATCCATGATGTTTGCGAATACATTCAAATGTACTTATTAGTTTGTTCCTGACTATTGTCTTGCTAAATCATGACTTGAGGAGGAGCTCTACGAAGACACCTCACAACCTAGGAATCGGGGATAGTAGCCACGTGAGATCCACAATCTGTTTAGGAGACCAATAATCTGGGCGTGGTTGTGGCGGAGTCCTGATTCGTGTGATAAATACACACGCAGACCTCAAGATCGAGGATCAGAGGAGATCGAAACAAGAACAACAACAAGAAGAAGAAGCCATGGCGGCGGCGCGAGGAGGCTCGGCGGCGCCGCGCTCCAGCGGGCCCAGGCGACAGTCGTCCCCGAGGGGAGACGGCGGGCGCTGTGGACCTCCAGGGTATGCTCTCTTCCTCCCGCTGCAAAACAAAAAAATCACATCTTTTATCGCGTCGATTGCCAATTCGACTATGACTAATTATGAGTTATGCTCTGCGAGTACCTAAATTTTCTTCTTCTTGGGTTTGTATCCGTGCTCATGGACTAGGCCACCAGCGTAGAGGAGAAGAAGGTTGTAGAGGATGTTAGAAATATGAGCAATTTACCGAATGATTTTATTAACAGAAATAGTAGATAAAACATGACTAAAATAGCAAATATAAAGCAAGTCATGCAATCTGACAGAGAGAAGGTAAACATCGTCTGCATATATGAACTTGAGGTAAACACATCTAGAACAGTCACTAGATGAAGTTGGTTATACGACATAGAACCTAACATACGTAGGACAGAAACTAGAGCCAAGAACTGTAACAGGACTTCTAACAGAAAGGAGAAGAACACGTACGACACAGCAGCAGCAGAAGCGCTGGACTTGGGGTCGGTGTCCTCGCCTGCCATGTCGTCGAGGAGGTCGTGGACGTCGGGGAAGAAGTCGTCGTCGGGGAAATAGTCGTCAGCGACCGGATCGTCCGTGATGAATCAGCCAGTAGTCGCGCAGAGCGCTCCCCAAAAACCTTATCACCCTTCTCCCGTACAGGACTCAAAGAGTGCGGTTTCGGAGGCCTACTGTCCCGACCTGCGGTGCACGCCGCAAGCCAGGATGGAGAAGATCGTAGCAGCAGCGTAGTGCTCAGGAACCGGTGGCGAGAGGAAGAAGTAGTTCTGGTCCATCTTGTTGAGAGGAGCGACCTCCCTTTTTATAGGCACAAGAGAAGGAGGCGAGAGGGCAGCGCCGGGAGCTGAAGGGACCGAGGGAGATGAAACGAACAGACAACAGCCGAAGGGTGCAGCGTTCGCATTTAATCTCCACTACAGCAAAAACTTTCCATCTCCCGAGTGACCTTTCGTATACCCGTAGTGCGTGGCAAAAATTTAGACATCGGCTCGGCTCATTCCCGCAACGCGTCGTGACGAGGCGAGGCGAGGCGAGGCGTGGCGTGGCGAGGCGGGCGGCGGAGGAGGAGCGCGCGTGGATGTCCCTCTTGTTCTCATGCTCATACAAGTGGGGAAAGAACCCCCCTTATAAGGAGGTCCAACTCCCACTAAACTAGAAATGTGGGACTAAACTTTTAGTAGTATCCCTTGCCTTGCATAAATGGGCTAAGTGGGCCTCTAGAATTTATTAGGAATTTCTAAAATAGTTATTGGGCTGCCCAAAATAGACTAAATTCCAGCAATCCCCCACCAGATCCCAGAGGCACACAAAAATTTGCCTTTGGTTCCAAAACACTGTTTTATATACCGGTACTGCAGTGGAGACTGTTAAGTTAAACTTCCACCTAGAACTCTATGCTACACTAGTAAGCAACTTGAACAGTGGACTGGGCCTTGAACTGCAAGTTTTCTGCGAATCTAGCTTCACATAAAGCCTTGACCGATACGTGGCTACCGTGGGTCTTCCCCGCGGGTGGAGCTTATGCGTCATACTCTGTGACCTTTCATGAGTTTACTAGAGAGAACCCTACTCTCATAGATTGCGACGTTTGACAATCAGACTCATATAGGTGTGTTCTTCAAAAGATATTCTGCAGGATAACATCTCTGCTTAAATAAGCCACTTAGAACATATTAAGACATACATCAACCTGCCATGCAGATTAGGAGAGTATTGCATCTTCATGGAGTGGTATTGTGAATAGTAGGGATACTCTCCTCTCAGTTGACCAACAACTTGTCTTCCACATCTAATTTACGGGATCTCCGATCATAAAGAATAGGTTACCACTGTGAACAACTCATATTGTGGGTCTCATACCCATCTCCCTTGATGCATTATCTATCACATTACGTGATAGACCCTTAGTAAAAGGATCTGCCAGATTTTTAGACGTTTGGACATAATCCAATGCAATAACTCTGGAGTTTTTCATTTTCCTGACAGACTTTAACCTTCTCTGAACGTGTCTTGATGACTTCATGTTATCCTTTGAGCTGCTCACTTTCATGATCACAGTTTGATTGTCGCAGTTCATAAGGACACCCGGTACAGGTTTCTCAACAACCGGCAAGTCATTCAAGAGTCGGCGAAGCCAATCTGCTTCGACCGTAGCTGTATCTAGTGCTGTGAGTTCTGCTTCCATAGTTGACCTCGTTAAGATGGTCTGCTTGCAAGACTTCCAAGAAACAACGCCACCTCCATGAGTGAATACATAACCGCTTGTGGCCTTTATCTCATCAGCATCTGAGATCCAGTTTGAGTCACTATACCCTTCAAGCACCTTTGGATGCCCAGTGTAGTGAATTCCATAATTCGCAGTGCCTTTCAAATAACGCAAAACTCTCTCTAGAGCTTTCCAATGCACATCTCCTGGTTTTGAAACAAACCGACTCAGTTTGCTAACAGCAAAAGAGATGTCAGGTCTTGTAGCACTTGCTAAGTACATAAGCGAGCCAATAATCTGAGAATACTTCAATTGATCTCTAGCAATTCTTCGATTCTTTCGAAGCAGCACGCTAGCATCATATGGTGTTGGAGAGGGCTTGCAGTCACTATAGCCAAAGCGACTCAAGATCTTTTCCACATAGTGAGATTGAAGCAATGTAATCCCGCCATCATCATCTCTCAACAACTTGATGTTTAGAATGACATCAGCCACTCCTAAATCCTTCATCTCAAAACAGTGAGATAGGAAATCCTTGACCTCCTTAATAATATTCAGATTTGTTCCGAAAATTAGTATGTCATCAACATACAAGCAAAGCATAATTCCCTCGCCCCCACCATGGCGATGGTACACACATTTGTCAGCTTCGTTCACAACAAAGCCTGCAGCTGTTAAAGTTCTTTCAAACTTCTCATGCCACTGTTTGGGTGCTTGCTTGAGTCCATACAAGGACTTCAGCAACTTGCACACTTTCCCTTCCCGACCATCTACTACAAACCCATCTGGTTGTTCCATATAAATTTCCTCATCCAACTCTCCATTTAGGAAAGCAGTCTTAACATCCATTTGATGAACGAGAAGACCATGTGAGGCAGCTAGTGAAAGTAGAACTCGAATAGTGGTCAGTCGAGCCACAGGTGAGTAAGTATCAAAGAAATCTTCACCTTCCTTTTGGGTATAACCCTTAGCCACGAGCCGAGCCTTGTACTTTTCAATAGTACCATCAGGCCTAAGCTTCTTCTTGAATACCCATTTGCATGCTATAGGTTTGCACCCATAAGGACGATCAGTTATCTCCCAAGTTTCATTCGCCAAGATGGAATCCATCTCGCTACGAACTGCTTCCTTCCAGTAGTCAGCATCTTCAGATGCATAGGCCTCTGAAATAGAACTGGGAGTGTCATCTATGAGATACACAAGAAAATCATCACCAAAGGACTTTGCAGTCCTCTGTCTCTTGCTCCTAATAGGAACTTCATTGTTCTCCTCCACAGGACTTTCAAAGTGTTCCATCGAAATGACAGGTTCGGTAATTGTAACTGGTTCCTGATTCGATGAACTAGGCATCTCCTGATTAGATGAGGTAGCCATATCCTTCATGGGAAAGATATCTTCAAAGAAAGTCGCATCATTCGACTCCATGATCGTACCGACATGCATATCAGGTACCTCAGATTTTACAACCAAGAATCTATAGCCAATGCTATGAAAAGCATATCCCAAGAAAACACAATCCACAGTCTTTGGTCCAAGTTTCCGCTTCTTTGGAATTGGAACATTGACTTTCGCCAAACAACCCCATGTTCGCAGATAAGAGAGTTTTAACCTTTTCTTCTCCCACTCCTCGAATGGAGTTATCTCTTTGTTCTTTGTGGGAACTCGATTTAGGACATGACACGCTGTCAATATCGCCTCCCCCCACCATGCCTTGGAGAGACCCGATGTGTCTAACATGGCGTTAACCAAATCAGTTAGAGTACGATTCTTTCTTTCGGCCACCCCATTTGACTGAGGTGAGTAGGGAGGCGTCCTCTCATGGATTATACCATGTTCCGCACAAAAAGCATCAAATTCATTGGAAAAATACTCTCCACCACGGTCGGACCTAAGCCTCTTGATTTTTCGATCAAGTTGGTTTTCCACTTCAGCTTTATAGATCTTGAAAAAGTTGAAAGCCTCATCCTTAGATTTCAGAAGATACACACAGCAGTATCTAGTGGAGTCGTCAATTAACGTCATGAAATATTTCTTTCCACCTTTTGTCAAAACACCATTCATTTCACATAGATCTGAATGTATAAGTTCTAGTGGTGCAAGATTTCTCGTTTCCGCTGTCACGTGAGATTTACGAGGTTTCTTAGCTTGCACACACACTTGACACTTAGATCCCTTAACGGTGGTGAAACTAGGGATTAAGTTCAACTTCGCTAGTCGCGATATGCAACCAAAGTTAACATGACAGAGTCGTGAATGCCACACATTTGATTCACTATTGTTGCAAATATGATTAACAACTTTATTGCAAACGTCTGATAAGGATAAACGAAACAGGCCTCCTGACTCATAGCCTTTACCAACAAAGGTTCCATACTTGGATATTACAAATTTATTCGACTCAAAGACAAGCTTATAGCCATCTCTACACAGAAGAGATCCGCTAACAAGATTTTTATTGACGGAGGGGACATAATGCACGTTCTTCAGCCGCACGATCTTCCCCGAAGTAAACTTCAGATTGACCATGCCAACACCACGAACAGAAGCACTTGAACCATTGCCCATCAGCACGGTTGAAGTCCCTGCGGTCTAATAAGACGAAAACATATGGAAATATCACCGCATACATGCACATTAGCACCCGTGTCAATCAACCAGTCAGGAGAATGACATACTGAAAGAATAGTGGGAAATATACCATACCCAGCATCCTTCATTTCAGTGTCTCCAATGACAGCATTAGCGGTCTTGCTGCCTTTCCCAGGATGACGCTTGTCATAGCGATTAGGGCAACTAGGAGCCCAATGATCAGGATCTCCACACACATGACAAGCACCTTTCTTCTTGCCATTCTTCTTCTTGAAGTTCGTGTGTTGCACAGCCTTGTTCTTCCCATCAAACTTTGCTTTACCATCAAACTTGCCCTTGTTCTTGAACTTGTGGGGCTGGAAGTTCTGCTTCTGTACCACATTGGCACTAGATCCTCCCTCAATACCTCGAGCACGTGTGTCCTTTGCTCTCGCCTTTTCTTCCACATCAAGAGTACCAATGAGATCCGGAACGGAAAACTCCTGTCTCTTATGTTTCAATAAGGTAGCAAAGTTCCTCCATGAAGGAGGAAGCTTAGTGATGATACCGCTGGCAACAAACTTGTCCGGTAGCATGCAATTGAAGTGCTCAAGTTCTCTAGCAAATGACTGTATCTCATGAGCTTGCTCAACCACGGAGCGCTCTTCAGTCATCCTGTAATCATAGAATTGCTCCATGATGTACAGCTCAGTGCCGGCATCCGAGACCCCAAACTTGGCCTCGAGTGCATCCCACATATCTTTTCCATTATTAATTGACGCATAAGCATCAACTATGTTCTCTCCAAGAACACTCAAGAGCGCAGCCTTAAACAAGGTATCCATTTCCTGAAAAGCTTGTGCCTGTTGGGCATCTTGCTCTCCTTCAGGTTTGCCAAGAGTGGCGTCATAGCAACTCATGGTTTGAAATCATAAGACTGCTCTCACGCGCCACCTTTTATAGTGGATACCCTCAAACATAGGATGTCTCATGGAAGCAGCAAAACCACTTGGGGTAAATTGCCTATAATAAGGTTTTTGGATTGTTGGAAATATGAGCAATTTACCGAATGATTTTATTAACAGAAATAGTAGATAAAACATGACTAAAATAGCAAACATAAAGCAAGTCATGCAATCTAACAGAGAGAAGGTAAACATCGTCTGCATATATGAACTTGAGGTAAACACATCTAGAACAGTCACTAGATGAAGTTGGTTATACGACATAGAACCTAACATACGTAGGACAGAAACTAGAGCCAAAAACTGTAGCAGGACTTCTAACAGAAAGGAGAAGAACACGTACGGCACAGCAGCAGCAGAAGCGCTGGACTTGGGGTCGTGTCCTCGCCTGCCATGTCGTCGAGGAGGTCGTGGACGTCGGGGAAGAAGTCGTCGGCGACCGGATCGTTCGTGATGAATCAGCCAGTAGTCGCGCAGAGCGCTCCCCAAAAACCTTATCACCCTTCTCCCGTACAGGACTCAAAGAGTGCGGTTTCGGAGGCCTACTGTCCCGACCTGCGGTGCACGCCGCAAGCCGGGATGGAGAAGATCGTAGCAGCAACGCAGTGCTCAGGAACCGGTGGCGAGAGGAAGAAGTAGTTCTGGTGCATCTTGCTGAGAGGAGCGACCTCCCTTTTATCGAGGGAGATGAAACGAACAGACAACAGCCGAAGGGTGCAGCGTTCGCATTTAATCTCCCGCAACCCGCGGCGCGGCGGGCGGCGGAGGAGGAGCGCGCATGGATGTCCCTCTTGTTCTCATGCTCATACAAATGGGGAAAGAATCCCCCTTATAAAGAGGTCCAACTCCCACTAAACTAGTAATGTGGGACCAAACTTTTAGTAGTATCCCTTGCCTTTGCATAAATGGGCTAAGTGGGCCTATAGGATTTATTAGGAATTTCTGAAATAGTTATTGGGCTGCCCAAAATAGACTAAATTTCAGCAGAGGATGCCTTGAACCAGATCGACCAGAAGAAGGAGGAACTGTACAATCTCATCTCCGGCGTCGAGACGACCTACGGCGTCCACGGGAGGAGAGGCCGGCTAAACAACTTTTTGCTTGATGAACTCGCCGTGCAAGTCAAGCCAAGACCCAACGATGTCCTTTGGTATGCATACACATCCGGATTATCCCTGATGTTCTTCCTTTTTTTTTAGAAAAGGAGGATGACCCCCGGCCTCTGCATCTGGGCGATGCATACGGTCATTTTATTAATTATTCTCACAAGACCTTACAAAGTAATACAACAGTAAAATTAAAGCCGCCGTCTAAGCCACTCTATCCAGTTGATGAAGGGGCGCAGATAGCCTGAGCCTAATACCAAGCAGGCATCGCAGCCAAACCTAACATCTAAGACCTGAGATCCCATCCAGGACGCCTGCCGGGCATGGGTCTCACCCGTCCGGCGTGCACTCAGAGGCCGCCGCCACCAACTTCCACCGCTCCATCTTCAGAACTGTACTAATGCATCAACCTTGCTCGGTCCAGCTATCGTCAACGCCACCACGACGCCCAACGGCACCTCTTCCCACCGCGCAAACATCTGAGAACGTCGCGGTCGCCACTGATACACCTCAGCACCATGCTGCCAAGTATCACCAGCCGACACAGCTTGAAGTACCCTCATGTTCTTCTTATTATGCTGATGCTGATGGTGATGATCTTCATACAAGTAACATTATAAGCGTGTTATGGTTTTTCTCATTTGTTGTTCTTGTGCTGATCACGTATGTGCGTGCGTGCAGGCACAAAAGCCGAAGAGCTCAAAGATTGGATCGTCTTAGGTGCCATGTGGGGGGATGCACTATTAGCGCTGCTTTCGCGTATGGCCTGTGTCGGTTGGCGGACGAGATCAATCCGGAGATCAGCCACAAGGCTGCTGCTTGGCTGAGGAAAAACGTATGGCACACAGAGTAACATCCACTAGCTTATCTGCACTAGCTATGTTCAATCGAGTCCCTTGTATGAAGCAAAACACTATAGTAACATCCACTAGTTCTTCAGCACTAGCTATGTTCAAAGTCATTGTATGAAGCAAAACGCCACAAAGTAACATCCACTAGATCTTCACCATCTTCTTGCATGAAGCATACTTTTTTATGACCATCTTTGTTCTGATGTGCCTATCTCTTCTAACTTTATGTGAAAAAAATGAGTGCATGATGAGACAATGCGCAGATCTGTCCATAACATGTAAGAGCAGAATGATGCTGTTATATTCTATCGGGGAACAACGAAAAAAAAACAATGGAAAAGACAAACAGCATGGGAAATAATACGAATGGAATACAAGATGCAAAAGACAAACCTGAAGATACCTTCATTGGTTCCAAATCATTGACCCTACTCATGCATCAATGGTAGGAGCTAAACTGAATGGTTTTTCCAGATGACATATTTATCTTAGCTACCACATGAAAGTACTTTATTTGTTATTAAGGAAGCCGTTAAGAACGTGGTAGGGGCTCCCTTTCGTTACATAAGTTATGTCAGGAGGATTTATGGAGTAAATAAATAGCTGCGCTCACGAACCTGAACATGAAGCACAAGCGCATTGCATCCTCAGCAGACAGGCCAGAGCTGGTGTGAAATTCTCTCTCAAGGATCTTGCTATTTCCAGATTAACGTCACTTGAGTATGTCTTTGATATTGCTTTTTTGTCTATAAATTTCGGGAAACCAGTATTTGCTCAATCCGGTAACATATACTTTGTCTCCCTTTTTTGAAATTTGGATACAACAAATCCATTTAATTTCACTGGCTGAAAGACAATTGTTGAGCCCTTGCATGGACAACAAAGATTGATTGATAAATAGAACCTTCTTGCATGGACAACCTTGGCACGTAGTATGCCTGGGCTTTGTTCTTTCATTGGTGATTTTTGATGTACAAATAAAATGTGAATAAGGAATAATTTCTGATCCAGCATGGAATCGTCGGCTTTTGTTCGTCTTGTCATTCGATGCATTAGTTGTTAGCGTACGATAATACGACCCAGCTATTTATTACTACTGATGATGAAATTTGGTGTTGCTTGTCAATTTAACATCTGTTTGTCACATTCATGCAAGTGAACATAATGTATGTATGTATGTATATTGCATATCCATATAATCATGGAGGAGCTGACGATAATGTACTTGTTTTCGTTGTGCATATTACCTATTAGATATTTTTTTTGTACTGACAAATGAAAAGTATAGTTTAGAACATGCAGATGAGGTGCTTAATGTGATCCCTGCTTTGTTTTTCTGGATGTTGAGAATCTTATTTCTATCTGAGATTTCCCCCGAGTGTTTTTGTTTAGGAACTGGTAGCAATCTGCCTATATATATTTTATTAAGAAGGAATAGAAATTACAGATGAGGGCTAGCAGTAGCCCTGAAGGAGTCGCATATGAAGTCTGGTTCTGTGGCAGTCGGACAAGATGCAAATTACAGCCCGTTTTTTTAGAAGTGGGTCTTCAATAGAAGAAGAAACTCTGTTTTTTTCCAACTGTTATCTGTGATTTTCAACGGCATTTAGCCAGCACATGTACTAGTACTTTTATGCCATATACTCCCTCCGTTCCTAAATATTTGTCTTTTAGAGATTTCAAATGGACTACCACATACGGATGTATATAGACATACTTTAGAGTGTAGATTCACTCATTTTGCTTCGTATGCGGTCACTTGTTGAAATCTCTAAAAAGACAAATATTTAGGAACAGAAGGAGTAGTATATGGCTGACAATGTGAAATGCAATGCTTGATAATAATAATTGTATAACAGAGAAGTTGATTACTTTTATATGCCAATGAATCACATGTAAATAGTCCCAGCACTGTTGGTGTTGGGCTAAAGTTGATTACATCATGTTGCTGTGCATTTTCCTATTTATTTATTTATTATCAAGAAGACCAGCAATCACCTGTACGCTCTGAATGAATCTGATGCATCAATCTGAATGAATCATCAGATTCCTCAAGCTCACCTTGTCAGTGTCCCTCCCAACACCCAAAACCTGTATGTAAACTAGTCTACTCCTTGATGTCGTCGCCGGGCACACGTTTAAGCAGGACACGTACGTATACATACGGTGAGTTGGTCGAGCGCGAGGCCAGGGCGTCAGAAGCAGTGCAGCTAACCCTGAAGTATACGTTTAAGCACGAGTTGGAGTCGCATATGAAGGCCATCACATGTTATCAGTGATGGCTAAATGCAGTGTAGCTACATGTGAGGGACGGCAGTGTGAGACAAGGTTGATTCAACACGTTTGTGCATCTCCTTCCTTCATTGTATGAGAGGATGTTGTCTGCGGTCATTGTATGTAGGAGTAGTTTGTATTGAAATATCTATCTAGAAAGACTTGTGTTTACTAACAGAGGAAGTATAGAATAAAACCACTAGTATTTGTAAAGAAACAATTCATGTTCACACGGCTGTCAGTAATCCGCCTCCACTACCGGACTCGCGGGCTATGCCTACGGCCCAGGGCCGTCGGCATAAGTCTATGCCTACGGCTGCCGTCGGCATAGCCCCGTCAGTGTAGATCACATCAGCGTACTTCTGTCAGACCGTCGGCATAGTATAGCCATCGGCATAGGAGGGTATGCCGACGGCCGTGGGGCAGCCGTCGGCATAGTTTAGCCGTCGGCGTAGTTTTCCGTTTGATGGCAACGGACGGCCCCGTCAAAACTGTTGGCGACTCAGGAGAAGACACGTGGCAAAGATATGCCTACGGCAAAGCCGTCGGCATAGATTAAATCTATGCCGACGGCTTCACCGTAGGCATATCTTTGCCACGGGTCGCCCCCTGGTTTGACCTGGCGGCAGGGCTATGCCTACAGCAAAGCCATCGGTATGCCGACGGCTTTGCCGTAGGCATAGCCCTGCCACGTGTCGCCTCCTGGTGGCTCCTGAGCGTATATATGCCGACGGCTTTGCCGTAGGCATAGTTTTTTTTCCCCTGTTTTCTCTTTTTCAATTCATTTGACAGCATTTCAAAGCAGAATAATATGAAATATGACAGTTCATCATCATCATTTAAACATAGTCAAGTTCATCATCTAAAGATCATCACCGGCAAAAGTTCACGAACATAAGAGTAGTGCAAGACATGAAACATCATAAAAGTTGAAACATGAAAGACATGGCACAACGGCCGCATACACGGAATCATCATCGACATCAAGCACCACCGAGTATACCTCCGCCAAAACCATCACCACCACCGAGTCCACCTCCGCCAAAATCACCACCTCCGCCAAAACCACCACCAAGTCCACCTCCACCAAAACCGCCACCGCCAAGTCCACCTCCGCAAAACCGCCACCGCGACCACCATCACTCTGCCAGATCGGAGTGACTGGGGTCGACGGAGCAGGAGTCGAGCCACCGGTCCCCTACATGTTTGAAAGAAGATTCTAACGGTAAATATGACATGATAGTGTTGAATGAACGAGAACTAGTTTGTCATTAGTTAGGCAAATTTACTAACTGTAGTATCACCGCCTAGTGCCAGCAATTCCTTGAACGTGGGAATGTGTGAGGCATCTCCCGCAGGTGGTGGTGGGGGTCCAACTTGTGGTGGCTCCGTGCGGTTAGTCCAAGACGCCAACATAGCCTGGATGTTAGTTAAACAAGTCCACTTAGAAACAAGCCGTGATCAACAAAGTCAGAAGGAATGAAAGTGCAAATTTGAGCTTGGCTTAAGAGGGCAAAACTAACCGCCATCACTTGACGGCTGTAATCATCGTTTGCCTTCACTCGTTGCAAGTACTCCCTCACCTCAATATGCCTATGCTCGAGAAAGGCCTGATATGCCTACAAAATTGAGGTTGTTTCTAAGTGGGCAGTGATGAAAATAAACTAAGAAAGATAGAGACAAAGAAGATAAGGGAAGTACTTACAGCACATTGGCGGACTAAGGGAGGCTGCGAACGCCCCGTATTCTCTAACGGGCTCGGGTTGGTCGCTCGAAGCGTGTGTACGAGATCGACGGAGTGATCAAGCCATCGAAACATGGATACCAGCCATGGGACTTACCCTGGATGGCCACCACCGCCATGTCGTCGATCTGAGACTGGGTGACCTCAGGAACGGGAACATCCGGATGCAACTTCTGATAGTTCTGAGTGTAAGACTCCAGGTGTTGCTCGGTGTTGCAGTAGTACTGGCTCTCGCCCTCCTTGCGATCACTCCGCTCGCGGGCCAGCTTCCACGACTCCATGTCTGAGAGCGGCCTCTGCAACTTGTCCTCCTGCAACGTCAAACAAAAGTTAGCCATACATAAGAACATGACGGTAAAGAAGAACCAAAATGCATCTTTCATATAGATATACCTTCATGGCCTTGAAGCCCCAGTGGTTCCTGTTTCCTTGGCCGTGTGTCCCATCTTTTCCACGGTTAGCCCGGGCCTTGATGCTCTTGGCAGCAAACTCTAGATCGTCACCGACCCACCTATCCACCAAACACGCCCATCCGTCATGCCGTCGGCATAGATCTATGCCTACGGCTGCCGTCGGCATAGCCCCGTCAGTGTAGATCACATCAGCGTACTTCTGTCAGACCGTCGGCATAGTATAGCCATCGGCATAGGAGGGTATGCCGACGGCCGTGGGGCAGCCGTCGGCATAGTTTAGCCGTCGGCGTAGTTTTCCGTCTGATGGCAACGGACGGCCCCGTCAAAACTGTTGGCGACTCAGGAGAAGACACGTGGCAAAGATATGCCTACGGCAAAGCCGCCGACATAGATTAAATCTATGCCGACGGCTTCACCGTAGGCATACCTTTGCCACAGGTCGCCCCCTGGTTTGACCTGGCGGCAGGGCTATGCCTACAGCAAAGCCGTCGGCATAGATGTAAATCTATGCCGACGGCTTTGCCGTAGGCATAGCCCTGCCATGTGTCGCCTCCTGGTGGCTCCTGAGCGTATATATGCCGACGGCTTTGCCATAGGCATAGTTTTTTTCCCCTGTTTTCTCTTTTTCAATTCATTTGACAGCATTTCAAAGCAGAATAATATGAAATATGACAGTTCATCATCATCATTTAAACATAGTCAAGTTCATCATCTAAAGATCATCACCGGCAAAAGTTCACGAACATAAGAGTAGTGCAAGACATGAAACATCATAAAAGTTGAAACATGAAAGACATGGCACAACGGCCGCATACACGGAATCATCATCGACATCAAGCACCACCGAGTATACCTCCGCCAAAACCATCACCACCACCGAGTCCACCTCCGCCAAAATCACCACCTCCGCCAAAACCACCACCAAGTCCACCTCCGCCAAAACCGCCACCGCCAAGTCCACCTCCGCCAAAACCGCCACCGCGACCACCATCACTCTGCCAGATCGGAGTGACTGGGGTCGACGGAGCAGGAGTCGAGCCACCGGTCCCCTACATGTTTGAAAGAAGATTCTAACGGTAAATATGACATGATAGTGTTGAATGAACGAGAACTAGTTTGTCATTAGTTAGGCAAATTTACTAACTGGAGTATCACCGCCTAGTGCCAGCAATTCCTCGAACGTGGGAATGTGTGGGGCATCTCCCGCAGGTGGTGGTGGGGGTCCAACTTGTGGTGGCTCCGTGCGGTTAGTCCAAGACGCCAACATAGCCTGGATGTTAGTTAAACAAGTCCACTTAGAAACAAGCCGTGATCAACAAAGTCAGAAGGAATGAAAGTGCAAATTTGAGCTTGGCTTAAGAGGGCAAAACTAACCGCCATCACTTGACGGCTGTAATCATCGTTTGCCTTCACTCGTTGCAAGTACTCCCTCACCTCAATATGCCTATGCTCGAGAAAGGCCTGATATGCCTACAAAATTGAGGTTGTTTCTAAGTGGGCAGTGATGAAAATAAACTAAGAAAGATAGAGACAAAGAAGATAAGGGAAGTACTTACAGCACATTAGCGGACTAAGGGAGGCTGCGAATGCCCCGTATTCTCTAACGGGCTCGGGTTGGTCGCTCGAAGCGTGTGTACGAGATCGACGGAGTGATCAAGCCATCGAAACATGGATACCGGCCATGGGACTTACCCTGGATGGCCACCACCGCCGTGTCGTCGATCTGAGACTGGGTGACCTCAGGAACGAGAACATCCGGATGCAACTTCTGATAGTTCTGAGTGTAAGACTCCAGGTGTTGCTCGGTGTTGCAGTAGTACTGGCTCTCGCCCTCCTTGCGATCACTCCGCTCGCGAGCCAGCTTCCACGACTCCATGTCTGAGAGCGGCCTCTGCAACTTGTCCTCCTGCAACGTCAAACAGAAGTTAGCCATACATAAGAACATGACGGTAAAGAAGAACCAAAATGCATCTTTCATATAGGTATACCTTCATGGCCTTGAAGCCCCAGTGGTTCCTGTTTCCTTGGCCGTGTGTCCCATCTTTTCCACGGTTAGCCCGGGCCTTGATGCTCTTGGCAGCAAACTCTAGATCGTCACCGACCCACCTATCCACCAAACACGCCCATCCGTCATGCCTTCCATAGCACCAACGAGGAACAACCTATGCAAATTTTGGAAGCATGACATGTGAGCACGAAACATATAGTTGACTCCTTGAAACAATGAAAAGTCAGTAATAGTTACCATCATGAACTGCTCCCTGCTCATGGTAATTTTTTGCCTCTGTGCTTGAGTTTTGGTCATCTTTTGTTGCAGGTAGATGTGGTAGTACTGTGAGACGGCAACCCAACGCACCTCGTACTGCAACTGACGAGCTTTCTTCTTTGCAGACGCAAGTAAGACCACGTCGGCTCTGGCCTTGTGCTCGTCAAGAACTCTATAGAGTTGCTGCAATCATGCATAAACCAGAAGCAAACAAGGCATGAGTTGAGTGATTCAATGATAAACTATGAACGAAACTGTAGACAAGTGATTCAAAAGGGAACTTACCAAAAATTTCGTGATCACGGCCTTAGCGGCCGTCCCGTACTCTGCGTTGCTGCAAGCCTCGTAGTGGGCCCAGCTTGTGGCCAAAACACGCAGCTGCGGGTCCCTGTCTGGCCGCGGGCAGAATAGGCCAGGCCAAAACTGCTTCAACAGGACAGTGAGAAGGCCGTTCGGTTTATGGCCCTTTCCGCGAAGGATCCAGTTACTGCAAAAGAATCAAAGGGTTGCCATGTGTACAATAAAAAATGTTGTCATGTGTTGAAAATATGATTGAGATGCACTTACTCTGTCCCCGCGGGTTCAATGAGCCACTTGTGCGCCTCGATAGAAGGTGGTGTAGGTACTCCGGCATTACCACGCAGCCACCCCTGCGGAGCACCCGGTGGCAAGTCACCCCACAACTCGGGGTCAACCTCCCCTCCACCCTCCTCGCCCTCCTCCTCACCCTCCTCCTCGGCCTCCTCCTCCTCGGCCTCCTCCTCCTCACCCTCCTCCTCCTCGACATCAGCAACATACTCCTCCTCAGACTCAGAAGCTGCATCAGCATAGGAGGGCATCGAAGAAGACCCTCCTATTTCGGACACGACCCGGAGTTTTTTGGCCCGGTTGCCTCTCCCCCCACCTCCTCGTCCTCTAGGGGCTCTCCCCCCACCCCCTCCTCCTCTAGGGTCTCCTCCCCCGACCCCTCCACCTCCCTATGAGGTGCCATCCTCGCGTAGTCGGGAGGGAACCTTGTGGGCTCGTCCACTCCGAGTAAGTCCTCCTTTGAGTTTACTGAGGAAACTGGCACCGCTAGACTTGCCCATGATTAGCAAACCTACATTGAGAAGATTGGACTTGCTCACTCCGAGTAAATCATCCACCAACGGCTGCATAAACACACTCAAATTCTTCCCTGGATATTCAGGCCCCAGAATTATAAGCGACAGGAACATGGTCTTGCGTTGCATTATGGCGCTGGGAGGGAGATTGAGCGGAATAACAAATACGGGCCAGCAGCTGTATGGATTAGACGACATACCATATGGATTGAACCCATCAGCTGTTATAGCAATTCTGACATTCCCAGCCTCGGCTGCTTCCTTCGGGTACTTTATATCGAATGACTTCCATGCTTCACCTTCTGATGTATGTACACTTTTTTTGGATTGTACCTTTTCCCTTCCTTGTGCCACTTCATCATTTTGGCAGACTCCTCGGTGATGAAAAGGCGCTGCAGTCTTTTTATAAAATCAAGATACCGAAGAACCTTCATAGGGATTTTTAGCTGCCGCTTCTGACCATGCTTATCGACCACCTCAATATACCGAGAGGAACCGCACTTCCTATAGTAGTTGTCATCCGCATACTCATGCCTAAACAAAAGGCAATTCTTTGGACAAACATGTATTTTCTCATAGTCCATGGAGAGCGCCTTCATAATTTTCTTCGTACCGTACATGGTTTTCGGCAGTTCATGGCCCTCGGGCAGGCTGTTAGCCCATACTCCCAGAAATGCTTCGAAGCAACCTCGCCTACAGCCGTACTCAGCCTTGACTGCCATCAGTTGCGAGATGGCATCCAGCACAGATAGCTTGGCACCCTCATAGAGAGGTTTCTTTGACGAGGCCAAGATTTCCAGGAAGGCCTTTGCGGTTTCCTCCGGCTCCTCCGGTTCATTCGCTAAATGTGATGGAGGTGTCGGCTGTGCAGCAAAGACATCATCTAGCATGTCTCTAACCCCATCGTCCTCATAACCAGCGATGCGTTGTCATATCACATCCTCTCTACCATGGTCCCGCTGGGCAAAGTTTATTGGCATATTAAAGTTGGGCATAAATCCATTCGTACGAAGGTGCTTAGTCATCTCACTCTTATCTCTGCGGATACGTCTCTTACATTTGGCACACGGGCATTCTGGTGAAGGAAATATGCCCTAGAGGCAATAATAAAGTTATTATTTATTTCCTTATTTCATGATAAATGTTTATTATTCATGCTAAAATTGTATTAACCGGAAACATAATACATGTGTGAATACATAGACAAACATAGTGTCACTAGTATGCCTCTACTTGACTAGCTCGTTTATCAAAGATGGTTATGTTTCCTAGCCATGGACAAAAGAGTTGTCATTTGATTAATGAGATCACATCATTAGGAGAATGATGTGATTGACATGACCCATTCCATTAGCCTAGCACTTGATCGTTTAGTATGTTGCTATTGCTTTCTTCATGACTTATACATGTTCCTGTAACTATGAGAATTATGCAACTCCCGTTTACCGGAGGAACCCTTTGGGTACTACCAAACGTCACAACGTAACTGGGTGATTATAAAGGAGTACTACAGGTGTCTCCGAAGGTACATGTTGAGTTGGCGTATTTCGAGATTAGGTTTTGTCACTCCGATTGTCGGAGAGGTATCTCTGGGCCCTCTCGGTAATGCACATCACTATAAAGCCTTGCAAGCAATGTAGCTAATGAGTTAGTTACGAAATGATGTATTACGTAACGAGTAAAGAGACTTGCCGGTAACGAGATTAAACTAGGTATTGAGATACCGACGATCAAATCTCGGGCAAGTAACATACCGATGACAAAGGGAACAACGTATGTTGTTATGCGGTTTGACCGACAAAGATCTTCGTAGAATATGTGGGAGCCAATATGGGCATCCAGGTCCCGCTATTGGTTATTGACCGAGAATAGTTCTAGGTCATGTCTACATAGTTCTCGAACCCGTAGGGTCCGCACGCTTAAGGTTTCGATGACAGTTTTATTATGAGTTTATGAGTTTTGATGTACCGAAGGAGTTCGGAGTCCCGGATGAGATCGGGGACTTGACGAGAAGTCTCGAAATGGTCGAGACGTAAAGATTGATATATTGGACGACTATATTCGGAGTTCGGAAAGGTTCCGAGTCATTCGGGTATTTTTCGGAGTACCGGAGAGTTACGGGAATTCGCCGGGGAGTATATGGGCCTTATTGGGCCATACGGGAATAGAGGAGAGAGGCCGAAAGGAAGGAGGCTTGCAAGCCCCCTCTGGTCCGAATTGGACAAGGGGTGCAGCCCCCTTTTCCTTCCTCCTCTCCCCCTCTTTCCTTCTCTCCTACTCCAACAAGGAAGGGGGGAGTCCTACTCCCGGTCGGAGTAGGACTCCTCCTGGCGCGCCCCTCCTGCCGGCCGAACCCCTCCCCCTTGCTCCTTTATATACGGGGGCAGGGGGCACCTCAAGACAAAACACACAAGTTGATCTACGGATCGTTCCTTAGCCGTGTGCGGTGCCCTCCTCCACCATATTCCACCTCGGTCATATCGTCGCGGAGTTTAGGCGAAGCCCTGTGCCGGTAGAGCATCATCATCGTCACCACGCCGTCGTGCTGACGGAACTCATCCCGAAGCTTTGCTGGATCGGAGCCCGGGGATCGTCATCGAGCTGAACGTGTGCTGAACTTGGAAGTGTCGTACGTTCGGTACTAGGATCGGTCGGATCGTGAAGACGTACGACTATATCAACCGCGTTGTGATAACGCTTCCGCTTTCAGTCTACGAGGGTACGTAGACAACACTCTCCCCTCTTGTTGCTATGCCATCACCATGATCTTGCGTGTGCATAGGAAATTTTTTAAAATTACTATGTTCCCGAACAGTGGTATCAGAGCCAGATTTTATGCATAGATGTCATATGCACGAGTAGAACACAAGTGAGTTGTGGGCGATACAAGTCATACTGCTTACCAGCATGTCATACTTTGGTTCGGCGGTATTGTGAGATGAAGCGGCCTAGACCGACATTACGCGTACGCTTACGCGAGACTGGTTTCACCGTTACGAGCACTCGTGCTTAAAGGTGAATGGCGGGTGTCTGTCTCTCTCACTTTAGCTGAATCGAGTGTGTCTACGCCTCTCCTTGCGAAGGTTAAAACAGTATCAACTTGACAAACTATCGTTGTGGTTTTGATGCGTAGGTAAGAACGGTTCTTGCTAAAGCCCGTAGCAGCCACTTAAAATTTGCAACAACAAAGTAGAGGACGTCTAACTTGTTTTTGCAGGGCATGTTGTGATGTGATATGGTCAAGACGTGATGCTATATTTTATTGTATGAGATGATCATGTTTTGTAGCCGAAGTTATCGGCAACTGGCAGGAGCCATATGGTTGTCGCTTTATTGTATGAAATGCAAACGCCCTGTAATTGCTTTACTTTATCACTAAGCGGTAGCGATAGTCGTAGAAGCAATAGATGGCGTAAACGACAACGATGCTACGATGAAGATCAAGGTGTCGCACCGGTGACGATGGTGATCACGACGGTGCTTCGGAGATGGAGATCACAAGCACAAGATGATTGCATGTGATGTTAATCCTTTATGCATCTTATCTTGCTTTGATTGACGGTAGCATTTTAAGATGATCTTTCACTAAAATTATCAAGAAGTGTTCTCCCTGAGTATGCACCGTTGCCAAAGTTCGTCGTGCCCAGACACCACGTGATGATCGGGTGTGATAAGCTCTACGTCCATCTACAACGGGTGCAAGCCAGTTTTGCACACGCAGAATACTCAGGTTAAACTTGACGAGCCTAGCATATGCAGATATGGCCTCGGAACACGGAGACCGAAAGGTCGAGCGTGAATCATATAGTAGATATGATCAACATAGTGATGTTCACCATTGAAAACTACTCCATCTCACGTGATGATCGGTTATGGTTTAGTTGATTTGGATCACATGATCACTTAGACGACTAGAGAGATGTCTGTCTAAGTGGGAGTTCTTAAGTAATATGATTAATTGAACTTAAATTTATTATAAATTTAGTCCTGGTAGTATTTTGCAAAATTATGTTGTAGATCAATAGCTTGCGTTGTTGCTCTCATATGTTTATTTTGATATGTTCCTAGAGAAAATTGTGTTGAAAAATGTTAGTAGCAATGATGCGGATTGGATCCGTGATCTGATGTTTATCCTCATTGCTGCGCAGAAGAATTATGTCCTTGATGCACCGCTAGGTGACAAACCTATGGCAGGAGCAGATGCAGACGTTATGAACGTTTGGCTAGCTCAATATGATGACTACTTGGTAGTTTAGTGCGCCATGCTTAACGGCTTAGAATCGGGACTTCAAAGACGTTTTGAACGTCATGGACCATATGAGATGTTCCATGAGTGAAGTTAATATTTCAAGCAAATACCCGAGTTGAGAGATATGAAGTCTCCAACAAGTTCTATGGCTAAAAGATGGAGGAGAATCGCTCAACTAGTGAGCATGTGCTCAGATTGTCTGGGTACTTCAATCGCTTGAATCAAGTGGGAGTTAATCTTCCAAATAAGATAGTGATTGACAGAATTCTCTAGTCACCATCACTAAGTTACTAGAACTTCGTGATGAACTATAGTATGCAAGGGATGACGAAAACAATTCCCAAGCTCTTCGCGATGCAAAAATAGGCGAAGGTAGAAATCAAAGAAAAACATCAAAGTGTTGATGGTGGACAAGATCACTAGTTTCAAGAAAAAGGGCAAAGGGAAGAAGGGGAACTTCAAGAAGAACAGCAAGCAAGTTGCTGCTCAAGTGAAGAAGCCCAAGTCTGGACCTAAGCCTAAGACTAAGTGATTCTACTGCAAAGGGACTGGTCACTGGAAGTGGAACTACCCCAAGTATTTGGCAGATAAGAAGGATGGAAAAGTGAACATAGGTATATTTGATATACATGCTATTGATGTGTACTTTACTAGTGTTTATAGCAACCCCTTGGTATTTGATACTAGTTTAGTTGCTACGAGTAGTAACTCGAAACGGGAGTTGCAGAATAAACAGAAACTAGTTGAGGTGAGGTGACGATGAATGTTGGAAGTAGTTCCAAGATTGATATGATCATCATCGCACACTCCCTATACTTTCGGGATTAGTGTTGAACCTAAATAAATGTTATTTGGCGTTTGCGTTGAGCATGAATATGATTTGATCATGTTTATTGCAATACTGTTATTCATTTAAAATCAGAGAATAATTGTTGTTCTATTTAAATGAATAAAACCTTTGATGGTCATACACCCAATGAAAATAGTTTGTTGGATCTCGATCGTAGTGATACACATATTCATAATATTGATGCCAAAAGATGCAAAGTTGATAATGATAGTGCAACTTATTTGTTGCACTGCCGTTTGGGTCATATCGGTGTAAAGCGCATGAAGAAACTCCATAAAGATGGATTTTCGGAATCACTTGGTTATGAATCATTTGATGCTTGCGAACCGTGCCTTTTGGGCAAGATGACTAAAACCTCTGTTCTCCGGAACAATGGAACAAGCTACTGACTTATTGGAAATAATACATAACGATGTATGCGATCCAATGAGTGATGATGCTCGTGGCAAGTATCGTTATTTTCTGACCTTCACAAGATGATTTGAGCAGATATGGGTATATCTACTTGATGAAACATAAGTCTGAAATAGTTGAAAAGTTCAAAGAATTTCAGAGTGAAGTGGAAAAATCATCGTAACAAGAAAATAAAGTTTCTGCGATCTGGTCGCGGAGACAAATATTTGAGTTACGAGTTTGGTCTTCAATTAAAACAATATGGAATAGTTTCACAGCTCACGCCACCTGGAACACCACAACGTTATGGTGTGTCCGAACGTCGTAACCGCACTTTATTGGATATGGTGCGATCTATGATGTCTCTTACTGATTTACCACTATTGTTTTGGGGTTATGCATTAGAGACATCTGCATTCACGTTAAAAGGGCACCATCTAAATCCGTTGAGACGACGCCGTATAAACTATGGTTTAGCAGTAAACCTAAGCTGTCGTTTCTTAAAGTTTGGAGTTGCGATATGAAAAAGTTTCAACCTGATAAGCTCGAACCTAAATCGGAGAAGTGCGTCTTCATAGAATACCCAAAGGAAACTGTTGGGTACTCCTTCTATCACAAATCCAAAGGCAAAACATTCGTTGCTTAGAATGGATCCTTTCTAGAGAAGGAGTTTCTCTCGAAAGAAGTGAGTGGGAGGAAAGTAGAACTTGATGAGGTAACTGTACCTGCTCCCTTATTTGAAAGTAGTTCATCACAGAAATCTGTTCCTGTGACTACTACACCAATTAGTGAGGAAGTTAATGATGATGATCATGAAACTTCAGATTAAGTTACTACAGAACCTCGTAGGTCTTCCAGAGTAAGATCCGCACCAGAGTGGTACGGTAATCCTGTTTTGGAAGTCATGTTACTAGACCATGATGAACCTACGAACTATGAGGAAGCGATGATGAGCCGAGATTCCACGAAATGGCTTGAGGCCATAAAATCTGAGATAAGATCCATGTATGAAAAACAAAGTATGGACTTTGATTGACTTGCCCAATGATCGGCGAGACATTGAGATTAAATGGATCTTCAAGAGGAAGACGGACGCTGATAGTGTTACTATCTACAAAGCTAGAATTGTCGCAAAAGGTTTTCGACAAGTTCAAGGTGTTGACTACGATGAGAGTTTTTCACTCGTATCTATGCTTAAGTCTATCTGAATCATGTTAGCAATTGCCGCATTTTATGAAATCTGGCAAATGGATAAACAAAACTGCATTCCTTAATGGTTTTCTTAAAGAAGAGTTGTATATGATGCAACCAGAAGGTTTTGTCAATCCTAAAGGTGCTAACAAATTGTGCAAGCTCCAGCGATCCATCTATGGACTGGTGCAAGCATCTCGGAGTTGGAATATATGCTTTGATGAGTTGATCAAAGCATCTGGTTTTATACAGACTTTTGAAGAAGCCTGTATTTACAAGAAAGTGAGTGGGAGCTCTGTAGCATTTCTAATATTATATGTGGATGACATATTGTTAATTGGAAATGATATGGAAATTCTGGATAGCATGAAAGGATACTTGAATAAGAGTTTTTCAAAGCAAGACCTCAGTGAAGCTGCTTACACATTGAGCATCAAGATCTATATAGATAGATCAAGACGCTTGATAAGATTTTTCAATGAGTACATACCTTGATAAATTTTTGAAATAGTTCAAAATGGAACAGTCAAAGAAGGAGTTCTTGCCTGTGTTACAAGGTGTGAAATTGAGTAAGACTCAAGACCCGACCATTGCAGAAAATAGAAAGAGAATGAAAAGTCATTCCATATGCCTCAGTCATAGGTTCTATAAAGTATGCTATGCTGTGAACCAGACCTATTGTATACCTTGCTCTCTGTTTGACAAAGGAATACAATTTTGATCTAATAAGTAGATCACTGGACATGGGTCAAGAATATCCTTAGTGAGGACTAAGGAGATGTTTCTTGATTATGGAGGTGATAAAAGAGCCCGTCGTAAAAGTTACAACGATGCAAGCTTTTACACCAATCCAGATGACTCTAAGTCTCAATCTGGATACATATTGGAAGTGGGAGCAATTAGCTAGAGTAGCTCCGTGCAAAGCATTGTAGACATAGAATATTTGTAAAATACATACGGCTCTGAATATGACAGACCCATTGACTAAAGTTCTCTCACAAGCAAAACATGATCACACCTTAGTACTCTTTGGGTGTTAATCACATAGCAATGTGAACTAGATTATTGACTCTAGTAAACCCTTTGGGTGTTGATCACATGACGATGTGAACTATGGGTATTAATCACATACAGATGTGAATATTGGTGCTAAATCACATGGCGATGTGAACTAGATTATTGACTCTAGTGCAAGTGGGAGACTGAAGGAAATATGCCCTAGAGGCAATAATAAAGTTATTATTTATTTCCTTATTTCATGATAAATGTTTATTATTCATGCTAGAATTGTATTAACCGGAAACATAATACATGTGTGAATACATAGACAAACATAGTGTCACTAGTATGCCTCTACTTGACTAGCTCGTTTATCGAAGATGGTTACGTTTCCTAGCCATGGACAAAAGAGTTGTCATTTGATTAATGGGATGACATCATTAGGAGAATGATGTGATTGACATGACCCATTCCGTTAGCCTAGCACTTGATCGTTTAGTATGTTGCTATTGCTTTCTTCATGACTTATACATGTTCCTGTAACTATGAGAATTATGCAACTCCCGTTTACCGTAGGAACACGTTGGGTACTACCAAACGTCACAACGTAACTGGGTGATTATAAAGGAGTACTACAGGTGTCTCTGAAGGTACATGTTGAGTTGGCGTATTTCGAGATTAGGTTTTGTCACTCCGATTGTCGGAGAGGTATCTCTGGGCCCTCTCGGTAATGCACATCACTATAAAGCCTTGCAAGCAATGTAGCTAATGAGTTAGTTACGGAATGATGTATTACGTAACGAGTAAATAGACTTGCCGGTAACGAGATTAAACTAGGCATTGAGATACCGACGATCGAATCTCGGGCAAGTAACATACCGATGACAAAGGGAACAACGTATGTTGTTATGCGGTTTGACCAATAAAGATCTTCGTAGAATATGTGGGAGCCAATATGGGCATCCAGGTCCTGCTATGGGTTATTGACCGAGAATAGTTCTAGGTCATGTCTACATAGTTCTCGAACCCGTAGGGTCCGCACGCTTAAGGTTTCGATGACAGTTTTATTACGAGTTTATGAGTTTAGATGTACCGAAGGAGTTCGGAGTCCCGGATGAGAACGGGGACATGACGAGGAGTCTCGAAATAGTTGAGACATAAAGATCGATATATTGGACGACTATATTCGGAGTTCGGAAAGGTTCCGAGTCATTCGGGTATTTTTCGGAGTACCGAAGAGTTACGGGAATTCGCCGGGGAGTATATGGGCCTTATTGGGCCATACGGGAATAGAGGAGAGAGGCCGAAAGGAAGGAGGCGCGCAGGCCCCCTCTGGTCCGAATTGGACAAGGGGTGCAGCCCCCTTTTCCTTCCTCCTCTCCCCCTCTTTCCTTCTCTCCTACTCCAACAAGGAAGGGGGGGGGGAGTCCTACTCCCGGTGGGAGTAGGACTCCTCCTGGCGCGTCCCTCCTGGCCGGCCGAACCCCTCCCCCTTGCTCCTTTATATACGGGGGCAGGGGGGCACCTCAAGACACAACACACAAGTTGATCTACGGATCGTTCCTTAGCCGTGTGCGGTGCCCCCCTCCACCATATTCCACCTCGGTCATATCGTCGCGGAGTTTAGGCGAAGCCCTGCGCCGGTAGAGCATCATCATCGTCACCACGCCGTCGTACTGACGGAACTCATCCCCGAAGCTTTGCTGGATCAGACCCCGGGGATCGTCATCGAGCTGAACGTGTGCTGAACTCGGAAGTGTCGTACATTCGGTACTAGGATCGGTCGGATCGTGAAGCCGTACGACTACATCAACCGCGTTGTGATAACGCTTCCGCTTTCGGTCTACGAGGGTACGTAGACAACACTCTCCCCTCTCGTTGCTATGCCATCACCATGATCTTGCGTGTGCGCAGGAATTTTTTTGAAATTACTACGTTCCCCAACATCTGGCACCATCCTCATTGGACTACGGAATATCTCTTTCAAAAACACATCAGTTTTCTCGACCCACTCTGTTGTTACTTGATTCCGACGGAAAAACCCACTATACATCCACTAATTATCTACCATCTCTGCTTTATTGGAAGCCACACAACAAAATTAAGGATTCATTTAAATTACCCACATCAATATTTTATTTTTTACAAGGTTGACGAGAAACGACATTTAATCCACCTACATCTCTAATAGGTAAAGATGGGTCCTAATCCCACCCGAGAATGTGTAGATTGAGTACGGTCCATGCTCTACCCCATTGCGAGACAAAGTTTCGGCAGCACCTCCCCGCTGTTCTCCAAATACACGTCTCGGCAAAATGCCGAGAGAATGTGCATCCGGAGAACAACATGGAGGCGCCACCGAAATCCTGTCTCGGAACGGGGTAGAGCATGAACAATGTACCCAATCTACACATTCTCGGGCTGTCCGTGGAAAGCGCTGGACAATCCGAAAGAGCTGCGGTGATAAATATGCAATTGAATGCATATTTATCGATGCAACCCTTTCGGACGGGAGACCTAGGTTACGCGACTTGATGTGAAAATTCAATCTAGTGACATGGAAAAAAAGTGGACGAGGTCATGGAATTGTTGCTCACCCTCCGATGTAGAGGATGTAGTCGATCAAAGGAGGGACGATCGTGGAGAAACACCTCCAACGTCAACGGTCACTCCACGAAGATGGAACACCACAAATCCTGTTAATTCGACCAAGTGCAAAAAAATAGGTTAACCATTGACACTTTAAACTATGAAAAAAAATTCATATTTCGTCAAGTGTCAAATTTTGTCCTTCAATTTTTTTAGCAAGATCATCATGATTAAATAACCAGTCATCATATGCCAATTTTGTAGCACATCTCACACAACTATTTTAGAAACTAAATGTCACATAGCAAGGATTTAGACACAGCTTCACCTCCTATCCATGCCATCTCTAGACGTCAACAACTCAAAGAACATGAGACAAACATCAACTCAAAAATTTGTTTTGCATGCATATGTGAATAGACTTAGGGGCCGAATACACCATCCATTAATCTCACATGCATATATTGTCATAATCCATTATATATCATATTGGTACAAATATTAGGCTTATGGACATAAAATCTAGAAGAGAACAATGCTAACAATTACATCACTTGTCTTTGTGAAGATAAGTTACACATGTCCATACATAGTAGTTATTTGCAGCAAATTAATATGAAACTATGAATGTCACAGTAGGAAAAATGAAAAAAAAAAGAGCATAGCTCACCGGGCAGAGGGGCGTCACGGCGATGGAGGGGACGGGAGGGACGGGGCTGGACATGGTCGGCCGGAGAAGCAGAGGCCGCCGCCGACCGGAGCTAGCACCAGGGCCGGCCGGGAAGGGACGCGGGCCGCTGGCCGGAGCCATGGCCAGGCGTGCTCGGGGAGGGGCTGAGGCGGGGCAGGGCCCGATTCGTGGCGGGG
>NC_041381.1:707590689-707600990 GCF_002162155.2 Triticum dicoccoides
GGGTGAGGGAAGGGGAGAGTGGCGCCGGGGAGCAGCGCCGGGCGGCGGGGAGCAGCGGCGGGCGGCGGCGGCAGCTAGCTAGCGCGGGTCGGGCTCGGGGGCGCATGAGTGGGTCGGGGACGAATGAGTGGAGGGGGTGAACGGGGAGTGGATAAGGGAACTATGCCGACGGCTTAGCCGTCGGCATATATTAGTCATGCCACGTGGCATATATGCCGACGGCTAAGCCGTAGGCATAGGTATATTTCTTTTTTTATACACGTTAATAACAAACTAGCCGTATACATGTTAATTACACACGCGGCATATATTATTAACTGTCTTCAAAAATACTTTTAGTGTATATTATTTTCAAACGCATTGAAAAGTTTCGTATATATATAAAATATTTGTACGTACATATTAAATATTTTCAAATACACGTTCTTGAATTTTTTTTGAATGATACATGGTATATAATTATATTAAAAATGATACATGGTACCGTTACCGAGTGCCTCATCCGGCATAGTTTTATTTTCCTTTTTTATTTTAATGTTTTCTTATAGTTATATATTTATTCTTTTTTATTTCATATAGATTTTTAAATTTTTTTATAGTTATAATTTTCCTTTTTATGTGTTATTATTTCATATAGATTTTTTATTTCTTTTAAACCGCTCGGCCCTCTCCTCTCCCGGAACCACACAGAGGGGAGGGGAGGGGAGGCGCCGAATTCGAGCAGCTTCGTCCGCCAAGGCCGTGGCCTGGTCGACGGTGAGGGTGGGGGTGGGGGCGGGGGTAGCTTAGTTCGTCAGGTGAGTGAAGGGGGAGGGGGTCATCGATAGAGGGACACCTGGGAGCAACATCCGGGCCAAACCCACAGCTACATATCCACACCGTGTAGACCCGACACGTCCGTTTCCCCCCTCCCGATGCCGGCGGCCGAAACGTCCGTGAGGGGGGCCACACACCGGAGACGCGTGCCGCCTCTTCGGACATGCCACAACACCACCCTGCATGTATGAGGGCCCGGTACGACGCTCCGGTGGCATTGCTACCCCCCAAGGCCCCCGTCCCGCCTAACCCTGGAGCGGTTGACCACGAGATCTAGCCCTTTGACTTCCCATGGACGGGCTTTGACCAGTGGACCTCTCCACCCGGTTGTGTCAGGTCTACCCATAGGGACACCCGGGAGCAACATCCGGGCCTAACCGACTGCTACATCCCCTCCGTGTAGACCCAACGCGTCCGTTTTCCCCCTCCAGGTGCCGGCGGCGGCGCCGTCCGTGAGGGAGGGCACACCCCGGAGACGTGTGCCGCCTCTTAGGACATGCCACAACACCACCCCGCTGAAGGAAATATGCCCTAGAAGCAATAATAAAGTTATTATTTATTTCCTTATAATCATGATAAATGTTTATTATTCATGCTAGAATTGTATTTACCGGAAACATAATACATGTGTGAATACATAGACAAACAGAGTGTCACTAGTATGCCTCTACTTGGCTAGCTCGTTAATCAAAGATGGTTATGTTTCCTAACCATGAACAATGAGTTGTTATTTGATTAACGAGGTCACATCATTAGTAGAATGATCTGATTGACATGACCCATTCCATTAGCTTAGCACCCGATCGTTTAGTATGTTGCTATTGCTTTCTTCATGACTTATACATGTTCCTATGACTATGAGATTATGCAACTCCCGTTTACCGGAGGAACACTTTGGGTACTACCAAACGTCACAACGTAACTGGGTGATTATAAAGGAGTACTACAGGTGTCTCCAATGGTCGATGTTGGGTTGGCGTATTTCGAGATTAGGATTTGTCACTCCGATTGTCGGAGAGATATCTCTGGGCCCTCTCGGTAATACACATCACATAAGCCTTGCAAGCATTACAACTAATATGTTAGTTGTGAGATGATGTATTACGGAACGAGTAAAGAGACTTGCCGGTAACGAGATTGAACTAGGTATTGGATACCGACGATCGAATCTCGGGCAAGTAACATACCGATGACAAAGGGAACAACGTATGTTGTTATGCGGTCTGACCGATAAAGATCTTCGTAGAATATGTAGGAGCCAATATGGGCATCCAGGTCCCGCTATTGGTTATTGACCGGAGACGTGTCTCGGTCATGTCTACATTGTTCTCGAACCCGTAGGGTCCGCACGCTTAAGGTTACGATGACAGTTATATTATGAGTTTATGCATTTTGATGTACCGAAGGTTGTTCGGAGTCCCGGATGTGATCACAGACATGACGAGGAGTCTCGAAATGGTCGAGACATAAAGATTGATATATTGGAAGTCTATGTTTGGACATCGGAAGTGTTCCGGGTGAAATCGGGATTTTACCGGAATACCGGGAGGGTTACCGGAACCCCCCGGGAGCTATTTGGGCCATAGTGGGCCTTAGTGGAAAAGAGAAGGGGCTGCCCTAGATGGGCTGCACGCCCCCCCCCTTCCCCTAGTCCTATTAGGACTAGGAGAGGTGGCCGGCCCCCTCCTCCTTTTTTCCCCTCCGAGGAATCCTAGTTGGACTAGGATTGGAGGGGGAATCCTACTCCCAGTGGGAGTAGGACTCTCCTGCGCCTCCCCCCCTTGGCCGGCCAGCCTCCCCTCCTCTCCTCCTTTATATACGGAGGCAGGGGCACCTCTAAACACACAAGTTGACACAAGTTGATCCACGTGATCGATTCCTTAGCCGTGTGCGGTGCCCCCTGCCACCATATTCCTCGATAATACTGTAGCGGAGTTTAGGCGAAGCCCTGCTGCTGTAGTTCATCAAGATCGTCACCACGCCGTCGTGCTGACGAAACTCTTCCCCGACACTTTGCTGGATCGGAGTCCGGGGATCGTCATCGAGCTGAACGTGTGCTCGAACTCGGAGGTGCCGTAGTTTCGGTGCTTGATCGGTTGGATCGTGAAGACGTACGACTACTTCCTCTACGTCGTGTCATCGCTTCCGCAGTCGGTCTGCGTTGGGTATGTAGACAACACTCTCCTCTCGTTGCTATGCATCACATGATCCTGTGTGCGCGTAGGAAATTTTTTGAAATTACTACGAAACCCAACAGTGGCATCTGAGCCAGGTTATTGATGTTGATGTTATATGCACGAGTAGAACACAAGTAAGTTGTGGACGATACAAGTCATACTGCCTACCAGCATGTCATATTTTGGTTCGGCGGTATTGTTGGACGAGACGACCCAGACCAACCTTACGCGTACGCTTACGCGAGACCGGTTCCCTCGACGTGCTTTGCACAGAGATGGCTTGCGGGCGACTGTCTCTCCAACTTTAGTTGAACCAAGTATGGCTACGCCCGGTCCTTGCGAAGGTTAAAACGGAGTCTATTTGACAAACTATCGTTGTGGTTTTGATGCGTAGGTGAGATTGGTTCTTACTTAAGCCCGTAGCAGCCACGTAAAAAATTGCAACAACAAAGTAGAGGACGTCTAACTTGTTTTTGCAGGGCATGTTGTGATGTGATATGGTCAAGGCATGATGCTGAATTTTATTGTATGAGATGATCATGTTTTGTAACCAAGTTATCGGCAACTGGCAGGAGCCATATGGTTGTCGCTTTATTGTATGCAATGCAATCGCGATGTAATGCTTAACTTTATTACTAAACGGTAGTGATAGTCGTGAAAGCATAAGATTGGCGAGACGACAACGATGCTACGATGGAGATCAAGGTGTCGCGCCGGTGACGATGGTGATCATGACGGTGCTTCGGAGATGGAGATCACAAGCACGAGATGATGATGGCCATATCATATCACTTATATTGATTGCATGCGATGTTTATCTTTTTATGCATCTTATCTTGCTTTGATTGACGGTAGCATTATAAGATGATCTCTCATTAAATTATCAAGAAGTGTTCTCCCTGAGTATGCACCGTTGCCAAAGTTCGTCGTGCCCAGACACCACGTGATGATCGGGTGTGATAAGCTCTACGTCCATCTACAACGGGTGCAAGCCAGTTTTTGCACACGCAGAATACTCAGGTTAAACTTGACGAGCCTAGCATATGCAGATATGGCCTCGGAACACGGAGACCGAAAGGTCGAGCGTGAATCATATAGTAGATATGATCAACATAACGATGTTCACCATTGAAAACTACTCCATCTCACGTGATGATCGGTTATGGTTTAGTTGATTTGGATCACGTAATCACTTAGAGGATTAGAGGGATGTCTATCTAAGTGGGAGTTCTTAAGTAATATGATTAATTGAACTTAAATTTATCATGAACTTAGTACCTAATAGTATCTTGCTTGTTTATGTTGATTGTAGATAGATGGCTCGTGCTGTTGTTCCGTTGAATTTTAATGCGTTCCTTGAGAAAGCAAAGTTGAAAGATGATGGTAGCAATTACACGGACTGGGTCCGTAACTTGAGGATTATCCTCATTGCTGCACAGAAAAATTACGTCCTGGAAGCACCGCTGGGTGCCAGGCCTGCTGCTCGAGCAACGCCAGATGTTATGAACGTCTGGCAGAGCAAAGCTGATGACTACTCGATAGTTCAGTGTGCCATGCTTTACGGCTTAGAATCGGGACTTCAACGACGTTTTGAACGTCATGGAGCATATGAGATGTTCCAGGAGTTGAAGTTAATATTTCAAGCAAATGCCCGGATTGAGAGATATGAAGTCTCCAATAAGTTCTATAGCTGCAAGATGGAGGAGAACAGTTCTGTCAGTGAGCATATACTCAAAATGTCTGGGTATAATAATCACTTGATTCAATTGGGAGTTAATCTTCCGGATGATTGCTTCATCGACAGAATTCTCCAATCACTGCCACCAAGCTACAAGAGCTTCGTAATGAACTATAATATGCAAGGGATGAACAAGACTATTCCCGAGCTCTTCGCAATGCTGAAAGCTGCGGAGGTAGAAATCAAGAAGGAGCATCAAGTGTTGATGGTTAACAAGACCACTAGTTTCAAGAAAAAGGGGAACTTCAAGAAGAACGGCAAACAAGTTGCTGCTCAAGAGAAGAAACCTAAGTCTGGACCTAAGCCTGAAACTGAGTGCTTCTACTGCAAGCAGACTGGTCACTGGAAGCGCAACTGCCCCAAGGATTTGGCGGATAAGAAGGATGGCAAGGTGAACAAAGGTATATGTGATATACATGTTATTGATGTGTACCTTACTAGAGCTCGCAGTAGCACCTGGGTATTTGATACTGGTTCTGTTGCTAATATTTGCAACTCGAAACAGGGACTACAGAATAAGCGGGCACTGGCAAAGGACGAGGTGACGATGCGCGTGGGAAACGGTTCCAAAGTCGATGTGATCGCAGTCGGCACGCTACCTCTACATCTACCTTCGGGATTAATATTAGACCTAAGTAATTGTTATTTGGTGCCAGCGTTGAGCATGAACATTATATCTGGATCTTGTTTAATGCGAGACGGTTATTCATTTAAATCAGAGAATAATGGTTGTTCTATTTATATGAGTAATATCTTTTATGGTCATGCACCCTTGAAGAATGGTCTATTTTTATTGAATCTCGATAGTAGTGATACACATATTCATAATGTTGAAGCCAAAAGATGCAGAGTTGATAATGAAAGTGCAACTTATTTGTGGCACTGTCGTTTAGGTCATATCGGTATAAAGCGCATGAAGAAACTCCATACCGATGGACTTTTGGAACCACTTGATTATGAATCACTTGGTACTTGCGAACCGTGCCTCTTGGGCAAGATGACTAAAACACCGTTCTCCGGTACTATGGAGAGAGCAACAGATTTGTTGGAAATCATACATACCGATGTATGTGGCCTGATGAATATTGAGGCTCGTGGCAGATATCGTTATTTTCTCACCTTCACAGATGATTTAAGCAGATATGGGTATATTTACTTAATGAAACATAAGTCTGAAACATTTGAAAAGTTCAAAGAATTTCAGAGTGAAGTTGAAAATCATCGTAACAAGAAAATAAAGTTTCTACGATCTGATCGTGGAGGAGAATATTTGAGTTACGAGTTTGGTGTACATTTGAAAAACTGTGGAATAGTTTCGCAACTCACGCCACCCGGAACACCACAGCGTAATGGTGTGTCCGAACGTCGTAATCGTACTTTACTAGATATGGTGCGATCTATGATGTCTCTTACTGATTTACCGCTATCATTTTGGGGATATGCTTTAGAGACGGCCGCATTCACGTTAAATAGGGCACCATCAAAATCCGTTGAGACGACGCCTTATGAACTGTAGTTTGGCAAGAAACCAAAGTTGTCGTTTCTTAAAGTTTGGGGCTGCGATGCTTATGTGAAAAAGCTTCAACCTGATAAGCTCGAACCCAAATCGGAGAAATGTGTCTTCATAGGATACCCAAAGGAAACTGTTGGGTACACCTTCTATCACAGATCCGAAGGCAAAACATTCGTTGCTAAGAATGGATCATTTCTAGAGAAGGAGTTTCTCTCGAAAGAAGTGAGTGGGAGGAAAGTAGAACTTGACGAGGTAACTGTACCTGCTCCCTTACTGGAAAGTAGTTCATCACAGAAAACTGTTTCAGTGACACCTACACCAGTTAGTGAGGAAGCCAATGATAATGATCATGAAACTTCAGATCAAGATACTACTGAACCGCGTAGATCAACCAGAGTAAGATCCGCACCAGAGTGGTACGGTAATCCTGTTCTGGAGGTCATGCTACTAGATCATGATGAACCTACGAACTATGAAGAAGCAATGGTGAGCCCAGATTCCGCAAAGTGGCTAGAAGCCATGAAATCTGAGATGGGATCCATGTATGAGAACAAAGTATGGACTTTGGTTGACTTGCCCGATGATCGGCAAGCGATTGAGAATAAATGGATCTTTAAGAAGAAGACTGACGCTGATGGTAATGTTACTGTCTACAAAGCTCGACTTGTCGCAAAAGGTTTTCGGCAAGTTCAAGGAATTGACTACGATGAGACCTTCTCACCCGTAGCGATGCTTAAGTCCGTCCGAATCATGTTAGCAATTGCCGCATTTTATGATTATGAAATTTGGCAAATGGATGTCAAAACTGCATTCCTGAATGGATTCCTGGAAGAAGAGTTGTATATGATGCAACCAGAAGGTTTTGTCGATCCAAAGGGAGCTAACAAAGTGTGCAAGCTCCAGCGATCCATTTATGGACTGGTGCAAGCCTCTCGGAGTTGGAATAAACATTTTGATAGTGTGATCAAAGCATTTGGTTGTATACAGACTTTCGGAGAAGCCTGTATTTACAAGAAAGTGAGTGGGAGCTCTGTAGCATTTCTGATATTATATGTGGATGACATATTACTGATTGGAAATGATATAGAATTTCTGGATAGCATAAAGGGATACTTGAATAAAAGTTTTTCAATGAAAGACCTCGGTGAAGCTGCTTACATATTAGGCATTAAGATCTATAGAGACAGATCAAGACGCTTAATTGGACTTTCACAAAGCACATACCTTGACAAAATTTTGAAGAAATTCAAAATGGATCAAGCAAAGAAAGGGTTCTTGCCTGTGTTACAAGGTGTGAAATTGAGTAAGACTCAATGCCCGACCACTGCAGAAGATAGAGAGAATATGAAAGATGTTCCCTATGCATCAGCCATAGGCTCTATCATGTATGCAATGCTGTGTACCAGATCTGATGTGTGCCTTGCTATAAGTTTAGCAGGGAGGTACCAAAGTAATCCAGGAATGGATCACTGGACAGCGGTCAAGAACATCCTGAAATACCTGAAAAGGACTAAGGATATGTTTCTCGTATATGGAAGTGACAAAGAGCTCATCGTAAAAGGTTACGTTGATGCAAGCTTTGACACTGATCCGGACGATTCTAAATCGCAAACCGGATACGTGTTTACATTAAACGGTGGAGCTGTCAGTTGGTGCAGTTCTAAACAAAGCGTCGTAGCGGGATCTACATGTGAAGCGGAATACATAGCTGCTTTGGAAGCAGCAAATGAAGGAGTCTGGATGAAGGAGTTCATATCCGATCTAGGTGTCATACCTAGTGCATCGGGTCCAATGAAAATCTTTTGTGACAATACTGGTGCAATTGCCTTGGCAAAGGAATCCAGATTTCACAAAAGGACCAAACACATCAAGAGACGCTTCAACTCCATCCGGGATCTAGTCCAGGTGGGAGACATAGAGATTTGCAAGATACATACGGATCTGAATGTTGCAGACCCGTTGACTAAGCCTCTTCCACGAGCAAAACATGATCAGCACCAAGGCTCCATGGGTGTTAGAATCATTACAGTGTAATCTAGATTATTGACTCTAGTGCAAGTGGGAGACTGAAGGAAATATGCCCTAGAGGCAATAATAAAGTTATTATTTATTTCCTTATAATCATGATAAATGTTTATTATTCATGCTAGAATTGTATTTACCGAAAACATAATACATGTGTGAATACATAGACAAACAAAGTGTCACTAGTATGCCTCTACTTGACTAGCTCGTTAATCAAAGATGGTTATGTTTCCTAACCATGAACAATGAGTTGTTATTTGATTAACAAGGTCACATCATTAGCAGAATGATCTGATTGACATGACCCATTCCATTAGCTTAGCACCCGATCGTTTAGTATGTTGCTATTGCTTTCTTCATGACTTATACATGTTCCTATGGCTATGAGATTATGCAACTCCCGTTTACCGGAGGAACACTTTGGGTACTACCAACGTCACAACGTAAATGGGTGATTATAAAGGAGTACTACAGGTGTCTCCAATGGTCGATGTTGGGTTGGCGTATTTCGAGATTAGGATTTGTCACTCTGATTGTCAGAGAGGTATCTCTGGGCCCTCTCGGTAATACACATCACATAAGCCTTGCAAGCATTACAACTAATATGTTAGTTGTGAGATGATGTATTACGGAACGAGTAAAGAGACTTGCCAGTAACGAGATTGAACTAGGTATTGGATACCGACGATCGAATCTCGGGCAAGTAACATACCGATGACAAAGGGAACAACGTATGTTGTTATGCGGTCTGACCGATAAAGATCTTCGTAGAATATGTAGGAGCCAATATGGGCATCCAGGTCCCGCTATTGGTTATTGACCGGAGATGTGTCTCGGTCATGTCTACATTGTTCTCGAACCCGTAGGGTCCGCACGCTTAAGGTTACGATGACAGTTATATTATGAGTTTATGCATTTTGATGTACCGAAGGTTGTTCGGAGTCCCGGATGTGATCACGGACATGACGAGGAGTCTCGAAATGGTCGAGACGTAAAGATTGATATATTGGAAGCCTATATTTGGATATCGGAAGTGTTCCGGGTGAAATCGGGATTTTACCGGAATACCGGGAGGGTTATCGGAACCCCCCGGGAGCTATTTGGGCCATAGTGGGCCTTAGTGGAAAAGAGAAGGGGCTGCCCTAGTTGGGCTGCGCCCCCCCCCTTCCCCTAGTCCTATTAGGACTAGGAGAGGTGGCCGGCCCCCTCCTCCTCTTTTCCCCTCCGGGGAATCCTAGTTGGACTAGGATTGGAGGGGGAATCCTACTCCCAGAGGGAGTAGGACTCTCCTGCGCCTCCCCCCTTTGGCCGGCCAGCCTCCCCTCCTCTCCTCCTTTATATACGGAGGCAGGGGCACCTCTAAACACACAAGTTGACACAAGTTGATCCACGTGATCGATTCCTTAGCCGTGTGCGGTGCCCCCTGCCACCATATTCCTCGATAATACTGTAGCGGAGTTTAGGCGAAGCCCTGCTGCTGTAGTTCATCAAGATCGTCACCACGCCGTCGTGCTGACGAAACTCTTCCCCGACACTTTGCTGGATCGGAGTCCGGGGATCGTCATCGAGCTGAACGTGTGCTCGAACTCGGAGGTGCCGTAGTTTCGGTGCTTGATCGGTTGGATCGTGAAGACGTACGACTACTTCCTCTACGTCGTGTCATCGCTTCCGCAGTCGGTCTGCGTTGGGTACGTAGACAACACTCTCCTCTCGTTGCTACGCATCACATGATCCTGTGTGTGCGTAGGAAAATTTTTGAAATTACTACGAAACCCAACACCCGCATGTATGAGGGCCCGGTACGACGCTCCGGTGGCATTGCTACCGCCCAGGGCCCCCGTCCTGCCTAACCCAGGAGCGGTTGACCACGAGATCTAGCCCTTTGACTTCCCACGGACGGGCTTTGACCAGTGGACCTCTCCAGCCGGTTGTGTCAGGTCTACCCCTACGGACACCCGGGAGCAACATCCGGGCCAAACCCACAGCTACATCCACTCCGTGTGGACCCGACGCGTCCGTTTCCCCCTCCAGG